>NC_084899.1:20079166-20383333 GCF_958979055.1 Alnus glutinosa | reverse complement strand
GAGATTTTTTGAAGTGTTTTAATAGTCTTTTGCCTTGAAAAATGTGTTAGTAGTAAGGGCCACGTCTGAAAAGTGTTGTGTTTTGAAAATCCACTTCATAACAGAACACTGAAAACTGCTTTCCAATGCTTAAACAGAGAAAAGAGTGTTTAGACACACAACCAAACAGGGTGCAATTTTTTAGTAAGTCAACATAGGAGCCCACAAGAAGAGCACTTCTAGATTGACCTACAAATATAATATCCAAGTAGCAAAAGAGGTCTCCTAGACTGATCTAACTTGCTACCCCTCCCTAGATTTTGCTTCCTTAGGACCCAGAGGATCAGAAGCTCCTTGTAAATGTTGTCAAATTCAGTGTAGATAACAATGGCAAACGACAAATTCATCTATAATCACCTCATGGTTTGGTTAATAATAACCAACAAAGCTTCACGAAGGAATTCTTTTCTTTATTCTATCTTTTTCAGTTAGAAAGTGTATAAAAGGCAAATAGACAACCTTTCACCAAAAAACAGATGTTAACAATTGAGAATAAAAAAACATATAGTAAGGAAACCAAAAATAAAAAATTAGATAAAGCAATCTTGCACCCAAAATGGTAAACATAAGTACCTCAAAATAATGAGCATGGATAAGTCCTGTCAATATTTTTCTGAACCGCAGACTTAAGGTCCCTGTAATGTACTTTGAAGTTGAATGCATTGCTGAAACAAGGAAACATAATAAAATATTTTCCGAAATCAACCGAAAAAATAATGGTACGCGTCGAAGAAAAGCAGCACGGAATAGAAATCCTTGCACTTTCGCTAGCCTGTTGCCTAAAGCAGTTCGCAACACCTGGAAAAAGTGGAAGAGTTGTAATTGACAGAATACTACAAGAACCAATCTTGTTCATGTCATAAAGTCTTGTCCGTTCCTCAGATACTAAGACAGACAAGATATTCTCAAATAATTTATGTTTATGCATTTAGCTTAAATTTTAACAGTTCTCTTTCAACTTTTCCTTGTATAATAAGACAGAAAAGATGCCCAAAATCCTTAGGGAATATACTTGGAGATAACTCTTCTATCTAAATCATAGATTCATCTTTTTTTTTTCTAAAGAAATATATAATGATTTTTAAAAATCCATCACTTTATAGGACCGAGAGGGGTCTTTGGAGGAGATTATATATTTATTCTTCAAAACTTTGTATTTGTGGACAGCTACTTATGTGTCTCCTCTGACGATTAATCATAATGATTTCCTTGTTCTTTTGGCTAATTCTAGTTAGATGTTTCTTTTTGTATACTTCATGTATACTTAGGAGCGCCTTACACTTTTTATGATATTTGTCGATTACTTTCTCTTACCTATCAAAAAAAAAATGATATTTGTCGATTACTTATTAAAAAAAAAAAAAAAAAGGAGAAACCCCACAGAACCTTCAACTTTTTTGGTTCTTTGGCGCCCAGTGTTGACACACTGTGGCTGCAAGTTCAAAGCCCGTTATCCCACTCAGAGAAGGAATTATCTCTTATCACATTTGAGAAGATATTACTTATATATTAACAATACGATGATCAGTATTGGATCTCTATACATTATCCATCTGTTAAGATAAAAATGATTTTAGATTTCTAACTTGGAGAGTGATTCACTTACCCAAAGAGAGAGAGAGAGAGAGAGAGAGAGAGAGAGAGAGCAATTGAATCTTTGATTAAATCCTACTTATCACAAATTCACATAAAAGTATAATTCCATTGCAATTCCTTCTACTTTGAATCCGAAAAGTCTCAGGCTACAGAGCACAAATGTGTCACTTTGAGTTTTGAGAGTGGTCACTTCATACAAAGTGCTAAAGGGTAGGACCACATCAAAGCCACCCTCCCAGGATTCCACTTAGTGGAACCAACATTGGGTAATATTTGGAAATTTGACATGTTTAACCACTGCTTAAAAAATTGGTTGTCCAATCAAAAGAGGCTTTAATGAAATCTGTCAGCAATCACATCTATTGCAAGCTAAAGTAGGATCCTTGTTGGCAGCAGGGGGAAGAAAAAAGAACAGGGAAGGACAAATACAAAAACTTTAGAACTTCTCTAAAATGTATTATGTTAAGACTATAATATAGCACTTTTTTTTCTTCCAACCTTAAGGGATTCATGCCTCTTCTCAAATACCGGGGAAAAAAAAAAGTTCTCTCTCAAAGAGGCATAATGTAATGCCATCCACTTGAGTCCTCTTCTATACAATACAAAAGCTAATTACATGTTGAATTTTTTGAATATTTGAGGACATATAACAAACTGTCTATTTCTATGAAAACTGGAATCTTAAAAATAGACTACTAATCTATAATCAACATATACGACTTTGCTTCTTTCTAGTAGTGAAACATTAGAGTAAGGAAGTCCACAAAAACCCAGAATTCCATATGCTGGATGAAGTGAGAATAAAGAGAAAGAAATAAAATGAAAGGAAAAATTAAATTAAATAAATCTTGTCCCAACCACGAACTTTAAAGTTAAATGAAGAACTGAATATTTGCAACACAATTTCTCAAAAAAAAAAAATTATATTACTATTAATATAAGTCATCGTATAAGTATTTGATTTCTTTTTGCATTTTTATCCTTTTTTCTATTTAATAATTTGATAAATGTATGTCACATAAGACATATGTATTATTTAATGCAATTACAATAAAGAATCTGCTGTGGATAGGAAAAGGGACAAGGGAGTACGCTAGTCAATCGATGAGCAGTATGGTATGATTTGCCTGGGTGCAATAGGGAGGTGGCCTCCAGAGCGGCCTCTAGGGAGACTCCTTCGAACATCTCTATTGAGTGACAGGGCCCTTTTGATTAAATATGATAGCGGAACCAGCAGGGCAGGTCGACTGGTCACCATGTCGAGTCCTCCCCGCTCTGTTGTTCGTCTCAGGGCTGGAATGGAACTCATGAGCAACTCCCATTTATTGCAGTCCAAGACCGTGTCAGTGTCCCAGACAAGAGCAGGAAGGGCTGCTAATCAATACTAAGAACCTTGCACTTCCTCATCAATCTTTAGGAAGCCAGGAGTATGGGCATAGCAGGACTTGAATGGAATCTCACTGACCACGTCCTATAGGGATCTTCAGAAAGCAACTAACTAAAAATAAGCTGTCACCCACAATAGGTAGAAAGGGGTCTAATTTTCCCTGTCCTCTTGGACTGCAATTGAAAGCTTGCTTGGAAGTGTGAAAGAAAGGATGAGATCAAAGCCATTGAAAGGAATGAGCTGTGAGAGCAAGTTAGAGGGTTAAAGGAGAGCGAAGCGAAACTTGTTGTGAATAGGCTACTAGACTAGATAAGAGTGAATCCTTGAATGGAGCCGGCCTTGCAGTATAACCAACTCGTAAAGGCAAAGAAAGAGTAGATCTGATTCCCTTTTCAAAAGCTAAAAAGGTATCGTCACAACAACTACATTTGCTCGGTAAACTACTCAGGGCTACCCATGATTTAGTAAAAGGGAGGGGAGTAAGAAAACGGATCACCTAACAAACAGCAGCTGTGCGCGCTAACGACTTTTGCGCGCTGGCACACTCAGTTGCTGCTTGTTTCATTCAGGGGTTCACTTCATTCATTATGAGCTAAAAAGTGTAAGGCTCATTAGTGAGGTCTTAATAACTTCATACAATGAATGATCAGCAATTCAATTTATGCTTTCAGCAAGTAGGCTGGTAGTAGATCAGAGCGGTATTTCCTTGGATTGACTGAAAGCTTTATAAGGTAATATCTAACTTAAATAGAGGGTCCTAACTCAATATGGTATTTCTTCCCCAGCCCGCTATTCCTTCCTAAAGTTAGGGTGAATGGCGAACAAACTCAGTTGCAGACTCAGACATGTTGATACTAAGACTAGAAGAGGAATGCCCCTATTTATGCATGGATCAGTATTTAGCTAATCTTGGATCAGTATTTTCACACTCACCAAATCTGAAAGATAAGGTCGTCCTCAACTAACAGTCAACAACTGTATTCATTTCATTGGCCAAAGGAAAAAGATTTGAAGATGCAAGTTACCAACATTAATATTTAGCTTTTTTTTCTTTTTTGTTAAAGCTTAACTACAAATAATATATTCAGGTGCAAAAGCAAACCCCACAACTATGAATTGAGTACCATTGAGGCATTGTCCAAAGAAAAACTAGATCAAATACAATATACTGATAGCTGACACAAACACTAGCAAGGGAAAAAATGCAGAGCCATCAGAAAGAGCCAAAGGTTACAAAACTTGCAGAGGCACAAAAAGGGGCTTACCACTATGGCCACTAAAGCTAAGAGGTCCCTCGCACCCATTTTGCCCATCTCGGACAGTAGAACTGCAGCAAGAACTTGAATTGACTTCAATCCTCCTTTCTTTTTTGTGGTTTTCTTTACATTATTATCATCTCTAACCACCTCCTCTGATTTTTCTTTATCATCATTGAGCCCATTTTGATGCTGATAAGAACCAGGCTTTCTACAGTTAAACCGTGATTGCACGTACGCAGCAGTCCCTCCAGCAACTAAGATACCAGTGGCAAGTAGTAGAGTTTTCCTGCGGAACAAAAATAATAAATTTCCATACAAGAGCGTAAGCAGGGGGTTGTGTGCATGATTAGTAAGTTGAACATAGAAATGTATGGCAAGGAGGAAGCAACTTTTCTGTCATAACGACATTTATAGAGCAAACACAAAATTCACTGGATCAAAAACAAGAAAAACGGAGCATATGATTTCACAATAAATAAATGGAAAAGAAAAGAAACAAAAACCATACAATCTTACACACAATATCATTAGAATGATGGATCAAATGATATCAGCAATCCAAATGACATATTAGACACAACATTATTCTGAAGAGGGTCATAAAGGTTGCACAAGTGAATTCAATAAAAAAAAAATATATCTGGCTCCTTCCTTCCTTATCTCCTTTTCTCCCCGACCTTTAATTTCTCTATCATTTTTTATTATAAGTATAAACAAATACAGACGTTTAATCTCTCTATAATCACTTCCGTTTAACCTTCTATTGTGCTCTTTCACCCATCCCTCTGTTCTCTTCAACCTCTTCCTGATAAGAAACTGGATGTCCTTCCTGGGGGTTTTAATAGTACTCAGTGCACACACGCTGGTGAAGTTTCACCTCCTAATACCATGTTTGCGGAGGTAGTTGTTGCTCCTGAAAGTGTCTCCATGGGCAGTTCTAAGTTCTTCATTGAATCAAAATCTTTCGAGTTCATTCTCAAATCAGGAGACAGTTTCTTCATGTTATGAGTTGTAGAACGGCATAAAGGTTACTATCGATTAATCATCCTGGGAAGGGACGGAGCCTTTTGGTTGCCTTCTATACTTGACAACGCTTCTAGGTCGGCAAACAATTTGGGTTACCTTCACAAATCCAGAGAACCACAGAGAGCTCTCATGAGCCAACAGTGCAGTAACTCTCATGGGAGATACATTTTTTTTTTATATAAGTAATTTCAAATTCAATAAAAAAGCGCAGAGGGGCGCAACCCTAATACACGGGAAGTATACAAGAGTGCCCCTAAACGGGAGAAACAGCTAATAAATTTAGAAAGTCTACAAAAGTATAAACACCTAGGTGGCAAAGACGGGACGCTATCCAAAGATATAGCGTGTTAAGCACACACTTCCTTAACACTACCATTACAGTGTCGACATCTTCAAAAAGCCTCGCATTCCGCTCCCGCCAAATGCTCCACAAAACACAATGAGGAACTAACCGCTAAACTTTTTTACCTAGGCCATGACCCACTCAACTCCAAATAAAGAAAACATAAAACTCCAAAGCTCACGGGTGGCGTCGCAATGAAGTAACAGATGATCAATAGACTCCCCCTTCTTTTTACACATACAACACCACTCAATAACCACAATATTCCTCATGGGAGATACATGGCCATTGAAGAAATCAACGGCAGCAGGAGGAGGGACTTCATTCTTAGTCCCGAAAGTAACAACAGTTGGAGATGGTGTAGGTTTGTCGAGACTCTCAAAAATCTGTTGTCTCCTCTTACCTCCGTGAAACACGCCCTTCCTGCCGTCGTCATACCCTCATCAGAGCTTCATCTTGTCACCGTGAACAGTTATTATGCTCAATGGTCGCCGGACAAGGTATTCTGGCCACTTCAAACGAAACAGGTTTCGAAGTGATCATTGCCGCAGCTTCCCAAACAGCACGTCCTCCTAGGCAATCTCAGAAAGCAATGTCTTGCATGCCTAGCTCATTCAACTCTACAGCCTCTTCCAAGGCCCGAAAATTGCCTAACAAGAAACTAGGGGCAGAAAAGTGGGAGCTCTGTTTTTCCCTTTGAGGATGTAAAGAATTTCAAAAGAGTGCCTTTTCAGCATGCTTCAAGGAGTTCGGTTGCAGACAACAGGTCTTGACTGATACTCTTCTTGAAGGAGAAGGGCAAGCGTCATGTGAAATGGGAAAAATCACAGGTGGTCCCCTCTTGGGTACCATGTGTAATCAAGCCCAACAATTTCCCAGATCCATTTGGGCCTGGGGATACCTCAACCAGTGGCACTCCTCCTGTTACAGGCCTCGTGGACAGTGTAGGCCTTGCTCAGTACAGGCCATTCTCTCCTACGATCCTTGATGTAGTAGCTGGCTCTTCATTAGACAGCCTCGGCCCACTTTTGGTCTTTTTGTAATCAATGCGTTTTCAGACTTTCTGTAATCAGTGGGTTTCGTCGCTGATTACCTGAAGGCCCAACTAAACTTTGTGTTGCAGTCTTCGGTGGAAAACAGGTGTGCGGCCAGTTCTGTGCCTTTCAAGCCACCTGCTCTCTTGGGGTGAGCGGTCCTCTTGGACCAATAGTGAACCAAAGAAGACAACCCCTTCAATGAACAGGAAGACGTGTTACGATACGATGAATATTCCCGCTTCAAGGCCGACAATAGCGCATTCTGTTGGGACAGCAATAAAAGCATCATTCTCGCCGGTAGCAGGGTTTTCTCCACTGGTGATGGATGCCTGACTGAATGGGATTGCTGTGAGGTAGAGAGGAGAGAAAGCCTGCACATTCCAGGGATATTTCTTCAGAATGTTTGCTTTGAGAGTGGCTTTGGAAGGGAAGAGAACAATTCTTTTAATGGTGTTCTCAAGTCCAGGTCTCAGGTTAGTCCCCATCTCAGTTTTTTGGACCTGCATTTAGATTCGAACGACCCAACCCCTCTAGACCATCAGACCAGTTACTGTGGAACCCTATTTTTGCAACGAGGTTGCCCACAGTTCTTCCCAAAACTTCCCCTCTCAACACTCCCAACACTTGCATGAGGCAAGTCCAGACCACAGCTTAGGCTAAGAGACCCATGTATGGGTTTGAGAAATTCTCGGGGTTTCTTACGAAAGTTTCGAGCAGGAGGCATCAGATTTATTCTCAGCCGCAAGAGTGCCAAAGGTATGTCAGGCTCACTTAAAAAAGAGGCTGGGAGTGAGGTCAAAGGAGCCAGGGAACTTCTCAATTTATCATGCTCGGTGAATTATGATTCCAAGAGGACCACATCCAAACCTTGTCTCTCTTCTAGGAATCAAGGAAAAGCTACTATTCCATTATGAATTTGGAAATCATTTGTTGGAATGTTAGATGACTTAACAACATGGGGAAAAGGACCAACATTACCAAAAATGGAAATGATCTCATCTGGCATTGTTCGTGGTTTGTGGGACAGATCTTTCACAGAGATGTCTTCTTTGCCAGCTTCAATAGCCTCTTGAGGCATACTTCAATGTGGGATAAATGAGTAATGGATCACATCGAAGAGCTACTGGACACTTTCTCTATTTCCTGTAAATTCAAATATGCTTTAGACGAGTTTGTATAGGCTTTTTCAGGATTCTGACTCAGAAAGATGTTATTTGTGGGAGGAGTTAGCTAGTGTCTAAGTTAGGCCTGTAAATAAATCAGTTCGTTCGACAACCCGCTCGATATCCATGACTCGACCCGAACTCAAACTTATGACTGTAGCAACCCGCTTATTATTATAAAAACCCACTCAATTATTAAATGACACATACCCAACTCGCTCGACGAGAATCGATTAAGGCTCGCAAGCCTATCTCGTATAAAGCTAGATCCAACTCGGTTAAGGCTCACGAACCTAGCTCGTATAAAGCTCGACTCAACTCGTTAGTCAATCTCGTTAGCTCATTCATAAAACTTTGTATATACATACAAATATATAACAATATATTACGAAAAGTGAGTTATATAATCCCTCCAACTACTCCCATTTTTTTCCTTTGTTCCTACACGTGATCCTCCCATTTCCCCAAATGCATCCCTTCCCCTAGAAACTTCCCATTATTTTCAGCCATTGGATTTCCCCCTTTAAATCTTAACCATTAAAATCAACTCAACCCATTTAATGCACCTCATCTACCACACGCGTTTTTCCATGTCTGATTCCTTGAAGTATGCCCCTAACTTTCAGCCCATGGATTCTTGTAGGCAAATCTTGACCGTCTTTTTTTTGTCAGAATTAAACTCTACCTAGCAACCTGTTGAATACACCATCCATCCTACACCCTTGGATTCGCCCAAATAAATTTCCACCGTCCATTCCTTACCATCTGCATTGAATGCATACAACTACCCCCACTCACTCAAAAAATTGTTCAATCCTAAGAAAAATAAAGACCATTCGAGAACCTTCCTCCACTTTCTCCCCTGCACCGTTTCATTTTCTAGGTTACTCTTACTACACCTTTCACCACAGCTCACTAGCTCCTCCCTTCACAGCGTGAATCACGGAGGTCATCCAGTTTCTTCTTCTTCTCCTCCACTCCTCTCTGTCTCCTATTGACAAAACCTTGTCGCAGATTCACAGTCCCAAAGTCATCGCTTGCCTTCGTGCCAAAGAGTTGTAATCGAGCCAAGCTGCCCAAATAAGGCTTGAACAAGCTTTTATACCGGGCTCGAGCTCCGAGCTTGAATCAAACAATAGTCTAGCTCAAGCTTGAGCCGAGCCGAGCCGAGCCAAGTCAAGCCTGTCAAAAATCGAAACGGCTAAAATTCTCTCATAGATGTCTATCCCGTATTGTCAATATCATCTAAATATAGTCCGGCTGAATTTTGATTGTAATGAATATTAAGTTGTCAATTAATTAGGTTTTTTCATTGCACATTAAATAACCACTTTCTGTTAAACAAAAATTGACAATTTGAATAGATTACAGTGTATCACAACAGTAAGAAGACAGCAGAAATGCAAGAACGAATATCAAATAGACAAACCAGATAAATTGACTCAATAATGGAACAGAAGCGTTAAAATCAGATAGCATAATTGAGTATCAGGAGAAGCGCATATAGATGGCAGTTAATACCTCCTTGAAGCCAGAAAACTTCGACCATGCTCAGTTAATTGCAACAGTTGAAGAGAAGGCATGGTTGTAGATCAACCTTCCCCTATTAACAAATACCAGCAACTGTGATAGCCTCCTCTTATCTCCGGAAGGCAAAAATTCTGGCCGACATTAGAAGCAATTGAGAGATGATAATCTGCAGCCAAAAAAAGAACTGAAAAATTTTGAAAGAGAGAATAGAAGCATTTAGTGCATTAGTGTTGTAAGCTCCACATACTGAACGAGTAAATGCCGTAGCAAGAAAACTAAAATTTAAGAGCCATGTTTTCAAGGAAAATTGCACTTTACTTATCAATTACAAAAATCAGTGTCACTCCTTTATAACAACCCCTCTCAATTGACGTGTGTGGGGGAGTTCACCCTAGCTGTCACTTATAGAAACGTTGAAGACCATTTTACTTGGGCTTTCGCGGGTGTCTATGACCTTAATTCTAATAGGAATAGAAGGCTTCTTAGGGATGAGTTGGCTGGAATGCTCAACTGGTCGAACTTGCCTTTGTGCATTGGGGGTGATTTTAATGTTACATGGATTCCCAGTGAAAGATCGGGAGAAGTTTGTTTATGCCCAGCTATGGTGGAATTCTCTTACGTCATTTTTTATCAGGGCCTGATAGACCTCCTCTTGTTGGCGGTACTTTTACTTGGTCGATGAATCGGGAATCACCCTCTTGGTCCAGAATAGATAGATTCCTTATCTCTCCAACATGGGAAACCCAGTCTCTTGGTGTGTCCCATGGTGTGTCCCAGAGGAGGCTTCCTAGACTTTTCTCGAATCATTTCCCGATCCTCCTTGACTATGACGATTTTCTAAGGGGTGGTAAGTCCTTCACATTTGAAAGCATAAGGCTAAAGTCTAAGGGTTTTGTGGACGAGGGGAAACAGTGGTGGGAATCTTATCATTTCCAAGGCTCGGCAATGTAGAGAGGAAGAAGAAGATTCTTTTAGAAGAGCTACATGTTTTTGATATCATTGAAGAAGAGAAGGCCTTAGGTGTTGAGGAGAAAATGAGGAAAGGCAGGAGTTGTTAGGGAGTTAGAAAGGTCCACGCTCATGGAGGAGATGAGTTGGAGGAAGAAATCTGGAGTTTCGTGGTTAAGGGAGGGTGACAAGTGTGCGAAGTTTTTTTGCACAAAATGGCTAACTCCAACATAAGGAAGAACTCCATTGACTCCTTGTTGACTGATGGTACAATTTCTACCAACCGGTTGGAGATCAGTGAGCACATTGTCCAATTTTATAAAAATTTATACACCGAGCAGTTCAGTTGGAGGCCTTTGTTGGACGGTCTTTCTTTTGATTCTATTGATGAGGCTAAGGTTAGTTGGTTGGAGAGAAATTTTGAGGAAGGGGAGGGTGTTGGAGGTAGTGAAAGCTATGAATGGTGACAAGGCGCCGGGCCTGACAATTTCTCTATAGCGTTCTTCCAAACTTGCTAGGTTGTTTTAAAAGAGGACATCATGAAGGTCTTTCGTGACTTCCATACTAGAGGTAAGTTTGAAAGAAGCCTAAATGCTATGTTCATTGCCTCATTCTGAAGATTCTTAGGGCTGTGTGGGTGGCATTTACAAAATTATTGCTAAGATTATAGCAAATAGGCTTAGGATGGTGTTGGAGAAGATTATTTCTAATTCGCATAATGCGTTCATCCGAGGTAGGCAAATCCTAGATCCTGTTCGTATTGCCAATGAATGCCTTGATAGTGTAATAAGATCTAGAGAAGCGGGTGTTATCTGCAAATGGACTTTAAAAAGCTTATGATCATGTTAAATGGGACTTTCAGTTGTACATGTTGAGAATGTGCGTTTTTAGGGGAAATTGTGCTCTTTGATAGCTCATTGTATTTTCTCGATGCGTTTCTTGGTTTTGCAGAACGGCACTCCCACAGGTTTTTTTAGAAGTTTTGTGGCTTGAGACAAGGGACCCTCTGTCTCCTTTGCTATTTGTCATTGGGATGGAGGTGTTGAGTAGGATGCTTTCTGCTACAGTAAGAGGGAGTTTGTTGTCTGGCTTCTATGTTAGTGGGATTTATATCTCTCACCTTTGCTGATGATACTTTGATTTTCTGTGGAGTTGATCCAAATCATCTACGTCATCAACGATACTTATTCTTATGTTTTGAAGTTGCGTCAGGCTTGAAAATACACTTGGCTAAGTCGTAATTGGTTCTTGTGGGAAATGTTGATAATGTGAATGGGCTTGCTAGTATTATGGGTTGTGGGGTTTCTTCTCTTCCTTTGAAGCATCCGAATCCACTGTTGGGGGCCCTCCTATAAGGCCAAGCATATTTGGGATGGTGTTATCGAAAAGATAAGAGTATCGGTTGGCTAGTTGGAAAATGATGTATTTGTCCAAGAGTGGTAAAGTTACCCTTATCAAGAATACACTTTCCAGTTTACCTACGTACTTTTTGTCCCTCTTTCCTCTCCCTGCGGGTGTTGCAAACCGTATTGAGAAGCTTTAACGTGATTTCTTAGGGCATCTCCAGCAGTTGGAGTTAAAATAGCTACTCAAAAAGTATCAATCTCTACTTTAACCACTGGCTATCTTAAAAACACTCCAACAATAATCTCTATTCCACTCTTCATTTTCTTAAAATATTGTTTTTTAATCTTTTTCTTTATTTTTATTTTTTTTTCACTTCTCCATCTCACTCTCCGGTCTCCCCCAACCCCCAACCCCAACCCCAACCCATCTCATTTCTTTGAGTATTTGGAGCTAGCAAAATAGAAGGAATCCCAACAGAGCCGAAGCCGAGTGATCGGCGTAGTCAACGGAGTTAAGGATCTGCGATGAGGATCGGCGAGCGTCGAGATGATCGGCGACGAGGAACCAAAACCTGGACGAGTAGAGGATCTAGCGGGCATCGGCAGTGACGATGCAGAGATCGGATCCGATGGTGACGGCGTAGTCGACGGAGGCGTGGATTTTGGTGTGGGGGAGGAAGGCAACGGCGTGCTGGAGGTCGAGCATCTCACCGCGAAGCTTGTCAGGCTTGGTGTCAACGAGGACGAGCTCATCGGCGAGGTCTTGGGTGAGAACGAAGACATTGCTGGGGACGGAGGAAAGAAGGGCAGCGGTGGTGAAGGAGAGGGAAGGGGTTGGTGGTGTTGACCGAGAGGGGCGGAGGGTTTCGTTGGGCATCAAGACCGGGAGGGACGAAGAGGGAGAGTGGGATAGTGAGAAAATATTAATAAAAAATGTTTGTAGTGTTGAACAGTGAATAGCCATTGTTGGCTATTTACTGTTCAATGTTAAGAAAAAGTAGTTAAAGAGGCTAATCTGCTGAAGAAGAAGAAGAAAAAAGGCCAAAAATAGTTAAATTTGACTTTTTGGCTAAAGTAGAGCATCTGCTGGAGATGCTCTTATTGGGTGGACTAGGCGAAATTCACATATCACCTGGTGAGCCGGTCCAAGGTTTGTTCGCTGATCTCTAAGGCAGGGTTGCGAATTCGGTGCTTGTTGATGTTTAATCATGCTCTCGTAGGAAGACAAGCTGTGGTGGGTCCCCTCCAAAAGAGAGTGTGTTCTTTTTGTTGTCAGTACTCCTGATTTTTTAACTTTCAATGAACCATCTCCGAAGCTCTTTTCTCCTGGTGCTATTCTCTCCTCTTCGGTCGGCTTGGGGTGGGGAGTCGGCCCTTTACTGGTGAAAGGGAAGAGGGTTCCCTCTGCCTGCTTTGGTTGGAATGGAGGTGGGTTGTGTTGGAGAAATCAGTCAACATGTGCTTGATTTGGCACCGTGTCGGGGCGTGGTTTTTCTCAATAGGGAGGAAGCTCCATACTACACTCCCCTTAGCTCCTATCCCCCCGCAGTGATGGGAAAATCTGGTCACTCAAGGTCAAGGTATTCAGATTGGGTCTTGCAAAGAGTGAAGGAGATCCATCGAGTATGGGGGTTTTGTGTGAGGGTTTTGATGAGCAGTTTATGGCTATTTTGACAATTATTGAAGCAAGTCGTCTTCCTAAGGGTTCGGGTTCCATCTCTAAACTGGGAAACAAAGGCAATAGGGAGTTAAAGAGATTGGAATGCTCCATTAATTACGCCTCTAAAAGTGAGTGCAAGCCATGGTAAAGCAAAGGAAGGGGTATTTTAGTTTTTAATGAAGCCTTAGCTTCTATCTTGGAATGTGAGAAGATTGAATGGGGGGGATAAATGCATGAGTGTGAGGAACCTACTCAAAGAAAGGAAAGTTGTTACTGTCTGTTTTCAAGAAACTAAGTTGGAGGTCAAGTCTCATAGTGTTGTGCGTAGTTTGTGGGGCTGCCATCCTGTGGATCGGTGTTGTCTGAACTCTAGAGTGGTGTTTTGCTTATGTGGGATAGGAGGCTGGTGGGGAATTTTTAACAAATGAGAATAGACATAATGGAGTAAAAAGAGGTAAATGAAGGCTTATAATAGCGGTAGTAAAAAATGACGTGTTAAATAGGGAAATTGCAAAGAGTATAATTTTAGATAAAATGTAATGACAAAAATGAACATATGCGCATGAATGCGATTGGTTGACAAGAATACATAAATTCGACCTCAAATCAATTGAAATTAAGGCTTAGTTGAATTGAGTTGAGTTGAATGCATGATGATTGTAAGAAAATTGTCAAAAATGAGGCTTAGAATATAAAAAATAGGCATTAATTCTCCATAGTTTCCATTCATTTTCCACTTTTGACACCTAATCGTTTGGAATTGAGTACGGCCTATTGGGTAGCTGTTGAAATCTGCAAAATAAAACAAGAACATAGAGCTCCACTAACAAAAAAGCAGATGATCGAAGCTATATCACAAAAGATATAATACAACGATAATAATGTAGTACGTAGATCTTGTATATAGACTATAAATAGACAAAAACTTTCAACAACATGTAAAGGACACTACATTGCAGTAAATTTTCTGTGTGAACTCTCAAGGTACCACAAACCTTTGAATGGACAATGAAGCTAGCCATGCTCCATCAGATGTAAAAGTTGGTGAGAAGGCATAATTTTGGGAGACTGAAAATTCAATTTAGAACCAGCAAATATGCATTATATCAGTTTCTTGTTCTTAACAATAGTTCTTGACAGCAATCACAGATAACATGTCTGCAATATCATTTGGCTGAGTTGATAACCAAGGCATTATGAAACAACATAAACAAACTAAAGAAAACAAGAAAAATGCAACAAGCATATCAGCTATGATATTTGGAAGAAATTTGTGAAAATCACAGGTTCTTCAGAGCAAGAGAAGAATTTCAAATAATAATTCTGTATCCAAGAAAAAATCAAGTTTGCCAATAAATGATAGAGAGAACAAAGAGTAACATGGATAGAGCAACATGTGTTATAATATGGAGATTGCATTCTAAAGTTTCTAGACCTCTGGAAAGGAACAACTAAAAGAGATCATTTTCATATTTAAATAAATTGTCCCTAACACAGTAAAGGTTAAGTTGATTGTTGCCAAGAATTAGAGTAGAATAAAGTAGAGAATTGCACTTGATATTGTTTCTTTTAAATTTTGTGGGTTTGCTAGAGGGCTGAAAAGGACTTTGTAAAGGACTTAAAATTTAATAAACCTAGGAGAATCTGGCCAGCTTTATTTTCAAAAGGAAAGCTTTCTTTTTCAAAATAAGCCCTAATTGTATCCCAATTCCTTCCTATTTTCTAGGAGTTGTTTCCAAATCTATTTCACACACACACAAAAAAAAAAAAATCAATTTCACAAGGAAACTAACTCTTTCTGCCGCCAGCTTTGTAGCCCCATAATAAATCCTATGTTAGTTGTAACCCTAGCTCATAATTAACCCTTTTCAGCTGCCAGCCTTACAGCCCAATAATAAACTAAGACCTAAAAGCCTAAGTCAGCTTGCAAAAAACATTCTCCCTCACTGTTGCACCATGAAACAGGTAGGATTCTCCAAATTTTTCTCAAACTTTTCAATTGAAAATTGAAGTTCAGATTTGCATATAGCCTACCTAATATTCCTGTGTTGTTTCTATGCAAAATTAGTTTCAAATCGAGCCCCAAAATTGATTCCCAGAATCACTTGCTATACAGCTTCTAGTCAAAATTTTGGTAAGTGTTCTCAACGATTCCTTCAAATTTTTGTGATTCCCATGTTCTAAATCTTACAAAAACAGTGCAAGAACTTTATTCGTGCACAGAGAGCTCTTGTTGCCCCAAGCAGAACATATTTTGCAACCTAAATTTTATTAAGTGCTTAGGTATGGTCTATAACAAGCCTTTAAATTGATACTTAATTATGCTATTATGAGAACCATAACAGAAACCTAATAAAGCATGAATAACGGATTGAAAATTTGATGTTTGAGTTTCCTATTCATGCTGCCAACACTAAGGAAAACTCTTTGGATCTGATTTCTTCTCTTAGATGAGATAAATATGATTTATTTATACAGCAGGATCACATGAGTGCTTGAATGTTTGACATTAATATAAATATTGTATGACTAGTTAAGTATGTTGTGTCACTGTAGACGCCAAAAGGCAAGATTAGATTGCTACAGAAAATTCTGCAGCACTGCAGCCATGTAGAGGCTACTGTTTGGTTCCCCTATGCATTCAGACAGCACTGTGAGGCCACATTGAGATTTGATTTCTTCCATTTGTTGACATATCTATGGCTATATGCTATGATCACATGGCTTATAAACGTTTAGACAGTAACTGAAAGTGTTGCATGAATGATTTATGATGTTGCGTGCATTCTAGAAACCTAGGATAAGATGTTATGTGCTATAGAAATTTTCCACAACACTGCAATCACAATAAAAATGGTTGTTAGGCCTTTTCTAAAAAGATGTTTTGAATCAAAGTGACCATAGAATAAACCCTTTTTGAGTTGCCTTTCCAATGGTCCAAACCATGTGATCATTGGACACCTGTAGGGCTTACAGTGGAGTGATTTTCACTGACATGTCGCAAGAATTACAGCACACGCAAACACATTCGTTGAACATTTGAGGCCTTACAACCTATCTTTTTGGCCCGCGACCAGACCTGATTAGGGGACCTAAGCTGACTTAAAACCCTAAAAAGACATGTTCAAAGATTGCTGCAACAAGCATGATGCAGCGAGTTTTGGGGACAAACCAGAAGCCTATTGTGAACATTTAGAAACACAACGACCCTATAAAGACTAGATGTAAGTGGTACTGGGACTTGCACTTTAAAGAGCACAACAATAAGTCCATGTTGCATGATCCATGTGTAGTAAATTGAACAAACATGCATAGTGTGATCATTGAAGAAAATAATCGAACTTAAAAAATAAAAATAAGTGTCTTAAAGAGGAGAAATCAGATCTGCCACTTAGTGTGGAAAGCAATGTTTAGGAAGATCAAACAATGCAATAGAATAAACGATATACGAAAACCGTTAATAGAAAGTGATTGCTCATGAATGCTTATGTTTAGGTTGCTAAGTGAGATGTGTAGAAATTCTTGAAGCTAAGGAACGAGCCAAGTAGATATGATCGTACCATTACTTTCTTCAAAATGTCAATGCAATG
Source organism: Alnus glutinosa (assembly GCF_958979055.1). Classification (NCBI taxonomy): domain Eukaryota; kingdom Viridiplantae; phylum Streptophyta; class Magnoliopsida; order Fagales; family Betulaceae; genus Alnus; species Alnus glutinosa. The sequence goes on along the minus strand of NC_084899.1, from coordinate 20,366,409 downwards.
TGTTCTTAAAATTGTCTTCAAGTTATACGACATAACGTTAGCTTTTTTTTTTTTGATAAGTAAAATTAGAGTTAATTAATAGAACTTTAGCTTTTTTTTGGTAGCCCCTTTTATGCATCCAATACTATATGTTTGATAAAGGATTTAAATGTAAATGATTCTATGTGCATACTTCCACAATATTATGAATAGGTTATAAATATGTTATGATACTTGATGAAAAGTAAATGAAAAGAAAGAAAGGAAAGAAAAAGGACAACAATTGTATGAATGCATGAAAGGTTTTAAATTGTTTTTGGCTGTATGAAATGATGTGTGATGATACCAGAGCTAATGAACGAGGCAGCCATCTCATATGGTCCACTAGAAATGGCTCACTCAAGTGCACTATCGTTTATCAAGTGATGTCCATATCCTAGACAAAACTTCTCCTGTGGCCACGGGAGCGAAACCGGGATCCTTGTGATCGCCAAACCTTACACACAGGCCGTAATTGTGTGTCGACTATTTAAGATATTAAAGGAAAAGAATGTTTATAATATGTATGAATGTTTTACTTATACCTTTTGATGTTTTCAAAATGAAAATTGTTTCCAATTTCATTTATTGTCTGATGTATCTACATTTTTTTTTTTTAAAATAATAGACCAATCCCATTAAAAGTGTGAGGCGCCCCTTAGTACACTGGGAATACACAAAAGGAAACGCCTAACTAGAGAAACGAGTAAGAAAATCAAGAAAACTAAAAGATAAGGGTAACACATAAGCCGTAGTCCAAAGATACAAAGTGTGATAGAAGGAAGATAAAAGCTCCTCAGAGGTCATCTCCACGTCCTCAAAGCTCCGATTATTTTTTTCCCTCCATAAGCACCAAAAGCGCCAAGTGAGCACCATTTTCCACACCGTAGCACTCCTCGACCAGCCCGAAGACCACCAACAAGCAAGCAGATCGATAACCTGTCGTGGCATAACCCAAGGCAACCCAAAGCGACTAAAAAGAGAATACCACAGAGCAAAAGCCACATCACAATGAAAAAAAAAGATGGTCCACAAACTCCTCCGTCTTCTTACACATGCAACATCTGTTTATCACGATATCATGGCACTTCCTAAGATTGTCCAAGGTGAAGATCTTTCCAAGAGCTGCTGACCACGAAAAGAAGGCTGTCTTGAAGGGGCTTGGGTCCGCCACACACACTTCCAGAGAAAGCAAGTACCTATAGAATGAGCCAAGGAGTGGAAGAAAGACTTGACTTTGAATAGGCCTTTTTTAAAAGGGACCCACCAAAATTTGTCTTCGCTACCACTTCTAACTATAACTGAATGCAGCACCTAGAAGAAAGAAGCAAAAACATCCACCTCTCAATCATGCACTTCTCTAGCAAAGCTCACGTTCCACTGGTTGGAACCACCCAAAAACTCTAAATTATTTGCAACAGAGGCGTCCTTCGCAGAGGCTATACCAAACAAAGCTAGAAAAGCTGCCTTGAGAGTCATATCCCCACACCACAGATCGTGCCAAAAGCTAATCCTGGTCCCATCCCCCACTTTGAATCTGGTGAAGCCTGAAAAATTCTCCCAACCTTTTCCAACATTCTTCCATAATCCCACCTCAAAAGCTCCTGTGGGAACATGGGAGCACCACCCGCCCTGTAGACATCCATATTTGAATTCCACCACAATTCTCCACCAAGAATCTCTCTCAATACTAAAGCGCCACAACCATTTACCAAGAAGAGCGCGGTTGAACATCCTCAAGCTTTTTTTTTTATAAGTAATAAATTGGTCTTATTAAAAGCGTTAGGCGCTCCTAAATATACTGAAAGCACACAAGAGAAAGTACCTAGCTAGAAAGTGAAAAGAAACAGCTCCAAAAAGAAAGAAACCCACCAAACCCTCAAAATAGAAAACCAACAAGCCCGCTAGACCCTAAAACCCAAGAGGCACTCAACACTACTTCATGTGAGCCTTCCCTTTCCAACACCGATAGGGTGCACTTGCATCGTCCTAGTTAATGGAGCTTTTTCAAGTTCAAAAGCTCCCTCAGACCTTACGGATACCTAACCCTCCCATCGAGATTGAAGAGCAAACCTTAGCCCAGCTAACAAGATGATATTTAAATTGTTCATCAATCCCTCCCCATATAAAGTCTTGTTGGAGCTTCTCAATGCAATTAGCCACACTAGCAGGGATGGGGAAGAGGGACAAAAAAGTACGAAGATAGGTTGGAAAGTGTGCTCTTAATAAGGGTGACCCTACCACCTTTGGAAAGATACATCCATTTCCAAGTGGCCAACCGACACTCCATTTTTCTACAATGACATCCCAAATATTGCCTTGTAAGAAGCCCCTAGCGGAATACCAAGATACTCATGATGTATCTACTTACTAAATATTCAACTAACTCTTTGTTTTTAAATCTTAAAACAACCCAGATGATGTCATGAATGGTTCTACAGGCCATGGAAACTAGAGTCGAAAGCCTTCACCTAGAAGAGGATTAAATAAGTGCATGTAGCTCATTAGTTCTTTAATGTTTCAGTATGCTTTCTTGTGTTAAGACTAAGGTTTAACGTTTACTTTTAATGGGGTGAGTTGTAGAGTAGCGATACGATGGTTTAAGTTTTAATTGTAATGAGACACTTAGTTTGCTTTGATTTTCAGTTTATGGAATTCTTGCATCCTTGCGTTTCTGGTTAGAACGATGTGTAATACCGTCTTCCTATGGAAATGGGGTGTTACACAGAAACACCCTTCAACATTAAACATGCTCTCACTCTTCTTATTCTTCTTTTCCCTGTTCAAGTTTGAATAGATTCTCTCAAAACTCAAATGGATACATCTTTCAATACGTATCAGGATGCATTGGGCCAAGTTTGAATCCCACCAGAATTCTTTACAAGTGCCTAGATATTAGTGAAGTACAAGAGTCCCTGACACCTCATTAGGAAAAGATAAATGCTACAATTGCCAAGATGACTTTGAATCAGTCACATGGAGTCATGTATGTTTCCTACTCGTAATCCAGCCTAAAAGGAAATTTCCAATGCAAATCATACATGATATCAGGGGGAAAAAATTGAGTCTTACACGCCATGCTTGCACCATGTGACTCAACGTGAGTATTACACGCATATTCTTTTTTTCACACGGTTTCCTATGTCTCTCTCTTTTGTCTCAGCTATTCATTAATCAAGAAATTCAATTATTTTCAGAGAATAAATCATATTCAACTTAAAAGCAGATGATGAACTACATTTAAGACAGTATTATAAGCATCTCTATCTCTGTTTGCATAAAACCTAAATCCTTCATGCATGTGTTCTTCATCACATCTCCCTCTCTAACATATCGAACTCAAAATCAGATCATAATGAAATTCTATACCTTAAAGAATACCATGTCTAAGTTTAGACATAATGAATTCACGTTATTAAGCATCCATATCACCGTTTGCGTAAAACCTAATCATATTGATACTACTTAATCTCTCTTTTTCTTTTCTTCTTTTTACAATTTTGAACATACTATGTATGTTTTTCCTTCTATATTTACTTGACATACTTATTTGTTAATTAAAACTGCTAGTACAAACCATGCCCAAGCTTAGAAAATCACTTCAACAACACCAAAACAGCTCGCGAATTTAATTGCCCATCTAAATTATAAATACAAGAACATTACGCACACTTGAAAAAAATGGGAATTCAATTTCACAGCTCATTGGAATTGAGAATTCCAGTAAACTGTTTCCCGTACCTCATCATCAGCGAGGAACAGAAACGCCGGCTGCCGGCATAAGAAATGGAGCTCGTTCTTCTCAGTCCGCGTCGCTCTCAGCTACCAGTCCAAGCCCCGCGTCTAAGGCATTCGAATCACGCGGACATGGAGATCTTTCAAGAGCGGGACGATCGAACACCAGAATTTTCAAATCCGGGAGAACCGTTTGAATGGCAGTGAGAAGAACCGGACAGACCCGAACTCCTAATCGAAGAGCAGAAGAGGAGAGAACGAGAGAGAGAGAGAGAGCGTGCGTTTTATGCTTTCGTTGCAAGTAGAGCGATGATGATAAAATGAAGTGGTGAGATTTTCCCGGAATTATATTATTATTTCCACTGCAATTTTTGTTATGGGGCAATAATTTTTAATTATGAGCAACGAGTTTCATACGGAAACTGTGACAGGGTCTTGTTCGGAAAAGAAAATTATTAAAAAAAAAAAAAAAAAATCATTATTATGCCTCTCTCTTGTTTGGTGTATTTTTTTTTTTTTTTTTTCCTTTTTTCCTTTTTGACATTCTTGTTTGGCGTCCTGATCAACCTTTGATCGGCATATTTTACTCTCTCTTTTTTAAAAAGAAAATAAATAAAAGACAAAAATAAAAGTGTCGGGGGCTTTAATAGGAGCATTAGTTATGTTTCTATTAAATTACGAGGACTTTAGGAGAGGACTACTTGGTCCAATTGATGTGAAGTTATAAGGATAAACAAATTACTGGTAATCAATTTCTTGGATTTTACAATTTAGTCCTTAACAATCGTGTACAAGGAAACAAAAATATCTGAACGTAGAGCCACGCGGTTGCCTGTTTCAGCGCGCTTGCCGATGGCATGACGTTTGATCGTGTGAACGCCCTCGGGGGATGTGCAGTGCGACTGCAGTGTATAAGGATCAGCATCGGTAGGGGTGTTTAAACGGAGCGGTTATAACCGCTTTAAAATCGCTAACCGCTTAAAACTGCTAACCGCTTATAACCGCTAACTGCTTTTGAAAGCGGTTATAGAGTTTTAAAAAAGGTTATAAATAACCGCTAACCGCTTTTATATATATATATATATAATAAAAATAAAAATAAAAACCTGGGATGGCAAATGGGTAATTGTTTGGATTTGTTTGGTTTTAGAATTTAGAATATGTTTGGATTTGTAATTTTTTTGTTTTGAATTTGGTTATTTGGATTTGAAAAATTAGATTTAGATTTGGTTATGTTTGTGTTTTGGATTTGTAATTTTGTATTTAGATTTGTTAATTTTGTACCAAATGACAAAAAGCCCAAAAAGTATTAAATTTTTTTCTTGAAAAAATTAAAATTTGTACAAAAACCGACCCAAAACCGGTCTAAACCCGGCCCAAAATCGGAATTCAAATGCGGTTTTAAACCGCCGGTTATAACCGCTAACCGGCAGTTATAAAAATAACCGCCTTCGCCTAGGCGGTTAGCGGTTGCGGTTGGTAAAAATAAAATAACCGCTAGGCGGTTAACGGTTAGCGGTTTTAGCCAATAACCGCCGGTTATAACCGCTTGTACACCCCTAAGCATCGGCTCAAATTTTTTAAATCGATGGTGAGAAAATATTTATAAAGATTTATTTGACCAGATAAATAATTAAACAGTATATTTTCTCAAATTTTTTGTTTAAATTTTAAAAATTTTGAGCAGTTGATTATAAGAAAGTACTTATAAAATTTATCTGACCGAACAAATAATTAAATAATCTAAAATTCATTTAATCAGATAAATTTTATAAGTGCTCTTACTATCATTATTTGTGTACGAGTGCGTTGCAAGCTTGCAAGTCTTTGAGTAGGGGAAAGGTGGTCTAAATGGCTGTCCAAAGTTACATCTTTCGAAAGGAAAATGTTAGAAATACTTACGTGCACAACAATGTATCTTAGAGCAGTGTATTTGTTGTGCACCATAAGTGCAGAATCATTCTCCTTTCGAAGTGGACCTAAAACGCTACTCTTTTATTTGGAGTATGACTAATCAATAATCATTTATTTGGATTACGACTTCTTCTCTTCTGTTCTTTTCTTCTTCTTTTTTTTTTTTTTTTTTGGAGTTTTTTCTTTGCCTTTATGCTTCAAAAAGTAAGTAATCATTTATTTGGATTACGACTTCTTCTCTTCCATTCTGTCTTTTTTAAAAAAAGTTTGCTTAGTTTGTATATTTTTAATTGATGTCATTTTCATAATTTCATAGAAAAATGAGCACATGCTTGTTATTTTATTTAATTTTTTTTATCTATTTAATCGCATGGACTAATGGAAGAGGGGTTTTTTTTTTTTTGGCCTATAATTGAAAGTTACGAAGGATTTAGTATGACAAATGGCAGTTTACATAGAGAACGTAAATGAAGTTAAATATAATTCACTCTTCTTTTTTTTTTTTTAAAGCAAAGTTTTGATTTCTTGAGAAGGTTAGGTAAGTGGCGAAATCGTAGAAGTTAGTCTCGAGTGTGAGTGTGTTAACAATAGAAGAGCTGATTAGTGCACAACAGTTGTGCAAATATTGTGTACTTTTATAGACACATAAGGTAAGATTTACATCTCACCACATGAGTCTCACTCTATATATCTACAAACCTGCACAACAATTATACAGGAGTCTTTACTCTAACAGCAGCCACTCCTTTCAAAGTCTCCAATTTCCATCAACAATTGTATCAAATTCAAAATTCTCATTCTGCCATTTATTCTTTATTCTTGGGCTGAAGGCTGAGGGCTGAGAGAGAGTCCTGAGAGAGAGAGAGATTCACAAGAATCAAAGAATAAAGGGCAGAAAAATTGGAAGGACTGACTGTTGTCAACACACTAACATGCGCCCCCCCCCCCCCCCCCTCCTTATTTCTTTTATGAACATGAGAGTCCTTCTACCTCTAAGTAAGAGGTCACTTCCTCCCTTCTTGGTGCTTAAGAGCATTCTTAATAGCCTCATCAAATTTTACTAACCAAAATAGTTAAAAATTACTTTTCTCTATAGAGAAATGATATTTACACTTCTTGTGCACAACTACACTTACACAAGATACATTGGGTCATTTCCCTTATCTATATGGTGATCCACTTTTTTAAAATTCTCCCAGCAGTGTTACCATTTTAACTATTTATTATCACTATTCTATTTAAATAATATTTTTTCATATTTCTTTATTCTTTCTCTATATTCTTTTTAATCTTTTTACAAAGAAGCATTTATGTCTATGAATTAAGGACATTACCGTGTGAGAAAGATGGGAGATGAGAGAAAAAAATGAAAAAAAAAATGGGCTGATCATGTGAGAGAGAAAGGTAAAACAAAATTGTTGAGTGAATATTACTAATCAGAATTGGTGAGTAATTTCACTCATCAAAATTTTTTGGTTAAAATGGTGAGACTGTTAGGAGTGATTTTTTAGCATTTTCATCGAATTAGCTAACTAAAATAACTAAAAAATTATTTTAATGAGGCTACTAAAAATGCTCTAAGGAGGATGAAAGAGCTTTCCCACCTTATTTCTCCCATTTTCCCGCCCCTTGCTCCTCCTTCCCCTTTCTCTTTTCTCTCTCTCCTTTTTTTTTTTTTTTTTTTTGTGTTTTGGAAGCCAAATTTATTGTCCACCCACTACTTTTTGGCTTTTTTCTCTTTTTCTCCCTCACGCCACCTCTTCCTCCCCCTTCCCCTTTCTCTTTTCTCTCTCTCTCTCTCTCTTCTCTTTTTTTTTTTTTTTTTTTGATATTTTGGAAGCCAAATTTAATGTCCACCCACTACCCTTGTTCGCTCACACGCCACCTTATCAGCTCCACCTTCCACTCCCTCCTCCTCAACACATATAACCTAAATGCCACCTTGACTCATGTAGGCTAGGCTCGGTTTGGCGACCCCTCTCTTCCTCTCTCCATTTCTGTTTTTTCACTTTTCTAAAAAACTATCAATTTTAAAACATTTTAATTTTTTTTACTTTTTATATCACATCAATAATTTTTTATTATTATTTAAATAAATAAATTTAAAAAAAAAACTACTACAATACAAATTTTTTTCACTCTTCCATATAAATTATTTATACTTTATATCACATCAATCACTTTTTATCACCACTAAATTAAAATTTCCCCCCAAATATGTCCCACTCTCCCTTCTGGCCTCATGTAGCATATTCTCGACCCTATTATACATCTTCTATCTCCTTTGTATTTTTATTTTTTTTTTCGAACAAGTAGCATGTACAATATATTGCTAAAAGCTCGAAGGCAATTACATGACAAAGAGGTACAAGACCCCTAAATCATAAGCCAGAAGGATCTGATTTAAAAACAGCTGCCTAGCAATACATAAACAATACAAGGACATCGTTTGGGCCTCTCTTTACAATAACGCACACTCCTAAAAAAAGAGGGCCGATCTAGCAACATGCCAATAAATAGTCCAGTACAAATTTAAGTATTACAAAAACAGTCTGTGACCGGAGGAACACAGGAATAACACAAAACAGAGACCACACAAACAGCCAGAATCGGGGAGCGTCGTCACCGGAACCGGCGCGTGCAGAAGACGCACCGTCACCGGAGCCGACGCATGCAGAAGACGCGCCGTCGTCATAAGCTCTTGAGAAGCGAAGGATGCCCGAAACCACCGATCACCGTCAACCACCACCGGAACGACAGGCTGAGGCCCGCATGCGCAGCAGCGGGAGAAAACTCCCTGGCGCGTGCTGGCCATGCGCCGAGCAGGAGGGACCACCACGGCCGTGGCTTGACACAACCGGACCAGAGGAAGCCGGCGACCACCACGGAAGAACGCGTGTCAACAAAGAACCCGCCGAGGTCCACAAATCTAGCTCCAAAGATACCCTCAACTTTAGCACGGCCAAACAAACCATCGCCGGAGACACCACGAAACAACCACTCCCCTCAACCCACTACTAGTGTAGCTTCTGCTAGAAAAAAACCAAAAAGAGAAAACAAACAGAAAGGAAAAACTCCAAAGCACAAAGCTTGGAGGAAAGCAGCCACAACTGGAGACAAGCTGGAGGAACAAAACTCCACGGCCCTAGAGGCTGGGAGACTCCTAGCTTCCACTGGTACACACCAGGGAAGGCCAAAAAAACCAGCTCCGGGAGGAGGGTGGCGTGAAGCCTCCCTCCCCCGGCGCAACAGTGCTCAAGTTGTCTCTCTCTCTCTCTTTGGGCTTTTTTTTTTATACCCTTGTTCAGTTTGCAACCCTTTCTTGACCTAGGAGCCAATAAATTATTGAATGGAGTCAATTTTTAGGCTCATTCCCAATTTTTATTTACTTTCTATTAATGAAATGTACTAGAGTGTTTGTTAAAGCCGTACACCCTCTCCTTCTGTATCCCCTTTTTTTCTTTTTTCTTTTTTCTTTTTTTGTTTAGTGTCATCTTATCTTCCCACTAAAAAAAAAAAAAATCTCACTCCCTTTCATGCTAAAAGAAAGCCTAATTACATATCTCATGACTTGTGACTTTCGCCCTAATGTACAGGAGGTTAGCAGGCGTTGGTTGTGATGGTGTTAAAAAGATGAGCATGGCGGAGAGAGTTTTAGAGAGAGACGGTCCCGAGAGTTTGTAGAGAGAGAGAGCTTGAGATTTGGTGTGTTATGGGGGGGAGGGTTCTACGCCTCCCTCCCCCAGTGGTGACGTCCTCCTTGCCCCTTAGGGGAGTTTTTGTTCCTCCCTGGTTAGATTCAGTGGGGGTTAGGTGCTTTCCAGCCTTTAGGGCTATGAAGTTTGTTTCCCCCGGGTTAGATCCGGTGGTGGTTGTTGTCCCCTGGCAGTAGACTTCACGGTTTTGGGTTGGGGAGCGATTTTTTCCGGTGCCTCCGGCAGAGTTTTCCTGACTTGATTTTATTTGTTTTAGGTTTTTTCTTTGTAGTCAGATCTGCTCTTCTCCGACGGGCTTTTAAAGGCACACGCCTCTCCACAGGGGTCACCAGCCTCTTCCGATCCAGCAACTTCCAGCCACGGTCGTGCCGGCTCTTCACGCTCGGCTCGTGGCCTGCACGCACTAGGAAGGTAACTCCCTGACCTGGCGCGTGTAGGTCACGGCTTGTCTTCCAAGGTGCGATGGGTGGTTTCCTGGTGGTTCGGGGGTCTTCCAGCAGATTTCTATGGTTTGCACACGCCGTCGCCGGGGGCGTCGTTTCCCGGCTCTGGTCCTGTTTTGGTTTTCTGTTTATGGTATTTTGTTGTTTTTTATTTTCTTTCCACAGCCAGCCTGTATGATGCATAAATATTACAGGACTATTTGTTGGCGTAGGTGCTAGATCTGCCCTCTTTTATTTGTTGTTTATACTAAATTATAAAGAGTGACTCATTGATGTTCTTGTAATATTTTTGTATTATTTAGGTTGTTGTTCAAGTCAGATTTTCTAGCTTAGGGTGATAGGGTCTTGTACACATGCTATTTGTTAAAAATAAAATTAAAAAAAAGAAAAAAAAAAAAAAGAAAAAAAAAAAAAGAGCATGGAGTTCCCTATTCCTAGCCAAAAGTCTCAATATTATATCATTTTGTCACCGTTCAATATTGACATATTCTTTTTGAAAATTATGATTATAATGTACATATGCAGACACTTTCAAAAAAGCAAAAAGTGGGGGTGAAAACATATAACAGATTATTGAAAATTGACAACCGGTTACGCCGATTGGTACCCGATTATCCAAACCGAGTACTGGAATTTAAAAAAGAATATATATATATATACCTCGATTGGTTCCCGATTATCCGAACCTAGTACTGGAATTTAAAATATATATATATATATATATATGAGTTTTTGGGGCCTATTTTATAAACCCTTGTTTTCCATGTTTCATCTGGATCTTTGAAGTTATTGCTTCGGCAGCCGTCAATTTTTAACGTTGGCAACGAACATAATTGCCAACGTTAACAGATTCAACAGGGTTACACCGTTACAGGATGCATCGATACAATGAGTGACTATCGACTGAAAGTCTTAGAGTTGAGTATCGAAGAGACCGTTACAAGATGCACTTCAGTGAAGCGCAGAAGTGTCGAAGTGAGGTGGAAAGCCGGAAAGGGAAAGGTCGGAGGTCGAAGTGAGGCGAAAACTGGAAAAGGAAAGGTTGGAGGTCGAAGTGAGGCAGAAACTGGAAAGGGAAAAGTCTAAAAGAATGAGAAATGAGGTGGAAGGAACGAAAACCCTAAGGCTAAGCTAACCGGTTATATTTTAAATATTTAATATTTTATTATATATATATATCCGATTACTGGTTATAACCAAGTATATATAAATGCTATAACTGGTAATCGGTTCCGATGTAACCGGTTACAGGTTATTGCCAACCAAGTACCAAAACGGTTTTCCGATTTTTCGATTACCCGTTAGTACCCGATTATGGGTTCCCGGCCAGATTTACACCCCTAGCAAAAAGTGTACCACCACAATCCCAATAATCCAAGTAAATGCAGGAGCAACCAGACAACAGAATAAGTAACATGTTTAATTACAGTATTTTTAGCATCAAAATGCCCAAGAATGTGACTGGATATGATTCAAAACCGTAGTAAGAACATATATAGCAGATGAAAATCATACTTATCATTCAAATACAGAAAGCTGTAGTTCAAAGTCAATAAGAACCCCCAAGGTTTCATATATACAATCCTCTTAAATCACTTAAAAAGCTTCACATACTTTGGACTCAAAATCTTATCATTTTTCTACAGTTGAATTTAACATGAAAAATTGGTAAAAAAAAATATAAATTATAACAATGAAGACGAAAGATGAAACAATGTTTAAACTGTCAAACACAATGACCATAAGCATATTCCTTTCCAACCTGCTTGATATGAGACAGAAGACAAAATTACTATTGTATCGATGTGGTAGCTGAAATCGCTTTACCCAGCTGAACATGAAATCACTTTACCCAAAGCTAATAAATTCATGGGCCTTGGACTGTCACAGTAAGCGTTTCCATTGCATGATGGCTCACTTTATGGTTCATCCTCAGCCAGTTGCACGTTGTATCCATGCTTTATGTCTGTTCCATATCAAGGTTCCAACACTGTATTAAGGAGTTCAACAGAGAGATGTAAAAAGAACAAAACATGCACAGAATAAAAACTTCTCAAGTAAGACATCAAACTGAACAAAGGGAATACAAAAGAACATAAAAGGTAAAGATAAACAATATGGAGACTGCATCCCCACAAAATGACTGGAGAAATTGCAAAAGAGATTAAATTTCAAGTACATACTAAGGTGAATAGTTATCCTGATCCAATTTCTTATACAGTCCAAGATGAATAATTATCCTGCCCACTTTTTGCAGAGCAGAGCACAGGAGGCGGTTCGCATGAATAAATGCAAACCTGCTTAGATTTAAACATCTAACCACCAAAAAGTCAAGTCAATTTAATTTCTACCTTTCACAAAAGGTATTTATACAACATTGACAACCAATCATGGAATTAATGTGTATGGCCAAAAAAATTAGACAGGAAAAATTAATACGTGTAAGACACAATTATATGACAGTGTGGATGCTTGATTTTCCAGAGCGTTCTTTTTTCCAGAACTTCTCCTCATATTAATTGATCATACTGTCAATAAAATAATTTAAATATTTAAACTCTAAGTGTCTTCACAAAAGATTTACTATGTCAAGTTATGAAAACTAGAAAAGCAGAGGAGGTACTTGAAAATAGCCTGAAAGGAAATGGGGTATCTTCTTGATATATAATTTTGCTACATAAATTTAAGCATTATAGTGTGATTACAGTCCAGTAAAAATTCCATTGAGAAAACCAACAAACCTATGCAAGAACTTTTTTTTCTTTTCTTTTTCTTTTTCTTTTTCTGTTTTCTGACAGTTATCAGTTGCCAGGAACAAATTTAATTTAAATCTTCAAGAGCTTCACATGAAATTTACCTTTGACCATACAAAGATTTGATTCATCAGATGGTTAATTTCATTTACAGTAGTCAGTTCAGATCATAATAGGTGGGGCGAACTAGATTGTGGAATATACTCTCCACACGCAGGCCATTTGCCTAGGCATTTTCAAAAATTGGAAACACCAAGTACATATATTCATCCATTGTAGGAATCTAGAACAATACCTTTAGTCGAGGGTTTATCATATTTATCTTTCCTCTCGTCCTCATTCTTCCATTCACTGTCATCATCATCATCAGCCATCTCATCCCTTCCATCATTTCCTATATCACTTTCACTAGCCGTCTCCCACTCAGAATCATCAGTCTCATGGCCATAGATGTCACCAGCATCACCGTCACAGTGGACACCCCCAAGTTTGATAGCTGCCTCCCTAAATAACCAAGCTGCACGCATCTGCTTCTTCACTAATCGTTCTGCGTAGTCAGGAACCTTATTCTGCCTCAATGACAGATCAGGGTCATTTGACTGAGAGCACTCATTTATGAACAGAATTGCATCTAACAAGCTCTCCTTAGCTAATCCCAGCATGTCATATGCCTGAGCTCTCCTCCACAGGCTTTTGGCATGACGGTTAAGAGGGTTGTGAAGACAAAGAGCACGTGTAGCATCACTTATTGCAGCCAAAGGTTGTTGCAACAGAAGATGACACTGAGCACGATTACTGTACAAAACCACTCTCTCTTTTTTGGATCTCATTGGACATAATGCCAGTGCTTCTGAGTACTTCGATGCAGCTCCAGATATATTTCCTGATGAAAACAGGGAATTTCCTTCAAGCTTCACCACTAGTGCTGCTGCCTGTTTAATGTGGAGATCCTCTTTTGGCATACTCTTTTCCCACTTCAATCTCTGCCTAGAGTTAAGTAGTTCCTCAATCTGCTCTTTTGTCCGGTTGCTGACAGAGTTACGTCCACTCCCTTGTGATTGAATGCATTCCTGAAGAACATTTACAATGGAATCACCGAGCTTCTTGTGATCACCTAGAGCTGATATCTCTGAAAGGTCTACAAGTGCTGGTACTGCCTTGTCAATCACCTGAAAAACAAATTGGGAATCATTAAGTAGGTACTAGCTGAGCCTATATTTCGTACACCAAAAAATTAGAAGTACGTTGCTTTCTTCCTAAAAAGTTGTTCTATCTTGGTGTCTCTTAATCATATCTCCAGAAGATGATCCTTCAAACTGTAAAAAGTATACATGCAGTATACACAAGAGGCTCCAAACGAGCAGAAGGAACCCAAACGATACAGCAAGAATACCCACAAATCCCACACCCAAAAAGCCCTCAAACCCAAACCCACAAAACAACAAAGCCCAAAAACCCCCCGAGGCACTCAACACTAGAAAGCGTGAGTCCTACCTTTCCTCCGCCTAGAAGATGCTCCCTTAGCATCATAGTTGATGGAGCATTCTAAGTTCAGAAGCTCCCTTCTACCCTTTACCTTTCAAGGCGTAAACCTCTAAGGTGACATCAATCCCCGCCTTACTTGAAAATGATGTAACCCATAAGTTAGCAGTTTTTTTTTTTTTGATAACCCACAAGTTAGCAGTTACCATTAGCACTTCATCAATATGCAAATTATATAACACGTTTAAGTGACGTACCATAAACTAAAAAGATAATCGACAAATTTATTATACAACTTTGTGATAGTCAAGCCAATATGACCTGCTCTCAACCATGAGAATGCTTCTTATAAATAATTAGGGCAAATTTTTGTGTTTGATGTGACTCCAAGTGCTTTTACACCTAACAATTTATCCTGAGATACCAAAGCAGGTGGTCAAACATACTTTTACAGTAAGAATTTTAACTGCAATTTGAGTAGACCCGCTAGTTCTAACATCAAATTCAATATGCATAAAAGAGGATGGCATGTAATAGTGGTGTTTATTTATATTAATAAGACAGTAGATCTGTGCATTTAATTCCAGTAAACAAGAAGGGAGGTAGGCTTTGCATTGATACCTTCAAAGTAGCACTGTTCATGTATAACATGAGAATAGTAATGCTTTTAGGTATAATATACTATCTCCAACACAATACCGATCTTTCAAAAGCCTAAATTGAGGCGTGGGTTGCAGTAAGATTTAGTCATACCTTGAACCAGTTACTAAATATATACACGAACAAAACTATATTAGATGGTGGTGGTTCTTCAAAGAAAGACACATCATAGATAATGACTAAAGATGGGTCCATTCAAACAATCTGGGAAAGCATGAACATCTTGCATCACTCAGGCTAAGAATACCTAGCACCACAATAGAAGTGATCTATTCCACATTCCCTTGATGAAGTAATAGGCTCAGACATGTGAAGGGCATTCTAAGAGAAACAGTCATTTTATGTAGTGAGAAAAGAATAGCAGAAGACATTAATCATTCAAAAAAAAAAATTGAGGCCTTTCAAAATGCTTTCTATCTCCTATTATTACAGGTCTAAACCATCCATGATGAAAACTGAACACAAACATCATAAGTGACAAATCAAACATAATGAATGGGCATAATTGAAGTTAATATAAAGCTTAGTACAATAATTTCTACATCTAAAATTTATGAGACTGCATATTAAGAATTCGAGGACAAAAGCAAAGCTAAATATTCAACATTGACAATCTCTTAAAGGACTTAATTAAACTAATGTGTCATTGCAATTAGCTGGACCAATTCACATTTATAACTGGAAAATTAAAATTGGATGCAGGGTCAGGTATAAACAGCAGAATGTGAAATATATATACCTTGTGACATGTACTTGGGTCTTGAAGCAACCAAAGAAGACAATCGATAGCCATATATTGCCAATCATCTGATGATCGAGCAATATTGCACAATGCTTCAATGATTCCAGGACAGCTAGCAACAGGTCCCCTACCCAGCTTATGATGGCATATTGTTCTTAATAAACCAATACCAGCAGGTGAGTTTTCATTAACAAGTCCACCCCACATCCCAGGTAGCTTCATTAAGAATTCAGGCTTGCATATTGTAGGAAGAAACTCAGGTTTAAAAGCAAAGCAATTAATGAGCTGAAGGGACCAGCACTGTAACTGACTAGCCCATTCCTCTGCCTTCCTTGACTCCATTTCAACACCACCCATGCCACGTGTAAGCAGATCACAGTGATAACTGTGCCTTCTATCGACATACTGGTAAAAATGTGAGTAAACTATTTCTAGGGAACTCATTGCTAGTTGAATGGAAAGCTCAAGAATCTCACCATGACCTGCTACAGCAGGAAATGTGTTGGAATAAGTAGCCAAGTGTCCTAAAGCTCGTACTGCTACTCTTTGTTCAACCCAAGTTAACCTCCCTCTCAGAAGTTCAACTAACGGAGGGATCACTCCAGCATGAACAGCGCTTTCTGCAAATTCTTCCATATTCATAGTGTAGGATCCAATAATATGAGCTGCATAATAAGGAATATATATGTTTTGGTCATGAGAAAGCCAGCGGCGATTTTTTAGGCCTTTCCATATGAGTGCAGACATGCACTCAAATATTCCCAACTCAATGAACTCCGGATCATTTGGATGTGCCATGGCAGTGTTCCAAAGGCCACTGATCGGGAGAACCTGACCATCATCATCCTGTGAAGGAAGTTCTCTAAAAAATTTCAATATACTTGCTCTGCGTTTACTCGGATTCCCTTCCTTCATGACACAGAAGAAGCATCCTGGATACGGACAGTCTGATGATACTTTGTCCATAATCAGTAACTACCTACTCGATATTCATAGAGCTAACAAGTTAATCGCTCATTGACCAGCTAAACTGAATAAATACTTCAATTCTGCATATAAGTTCATATTGGGTTAGCGTCTGGCAGAATATCAGCTGCCAACAAAATCAATAAACCATCCAACTGCAACAACAGTAAGCTCCATAAACTTTTTTTTCCCTCCAAGAAAACGTATTCCAAAAGTTATCCTATATAAAGGCATATGGTATGTGTAATTTTTTAGTTCAGTTTTGAAGTATTAATCAAATTTCAGTCTTTCAAAGTTATTCTTTATTTTCTTTGGGGCAACAAAGGTTTTTTTCTTCCATAATCATTATTTTCTCTCTTCCTGAGGTCCCTTTATAGCCTTCAATCTTAGCTTATGTTTAATTTCATACACTGTCACATTAGTTTTCATGGCAGGTGATCATGGTCGGCGTGGACACATTCTAAATGAAAAAGTCTCCTACCATGAACGCAGTGTACAAGATGTATAAAACTTAGATATGCATCGCGATATTGACGATCACGATTCAAAATCCAGTTTCAAGAACCCGTAACATAATCTTATTCTAGTTCGGGAATAGCATGTTTAGGATGAGCGACATGCAGACTTAGGCTTCATAGTTGAGCTTCTAAAATTTTCTGGCACTCTCACCGCCTTGACTATTGTTAGCAAGCCTCAAGATCATCTACCAAATTCATCTCATGTGTAGGAGGAAGATTACTCTGTTGAGGGAGTTTCTTCAGTAGATTGGAACTTCCCACTGATTTACAAAATCTATCTTGGCGAAGAGAATTTATTGGAGGAAAAAAAATTTTGGTTAGACAAACGTCCAAAGAATAAAATATCTCAATGGGATCTTGAGAAAATTAACTATGTTGGAGAAAAATCTATTTTTTTGTGGTCAAGAAAAAATTTATCGTTTTTTGAAATTTTTTTATGAATAGTGAATTTATGGTAATAAATCAAGAGTTTGTGAAGATTAATTAATCTCAAATTGGTGCGAAAAACTTCAGATCTACTATTTAGAGTCATATTGTGATGGCTTGCAAGTTATTTCTCTTTCGGTGTCAAGTTGTTTTGGTATTGAGAAGTACGGGATGGAAGAGATTGATTGGACATTCCAAATCGAGGCAAGGACGATTCGAATTCAAGGACGAATTCTTTCCAACCCGGAGAGACTAATGCAAGAGAATCAACAGCTGAGTTGTTAGATACCGAATTAATAGCACTGTAAAATCTTGACAGAGAAGATAAGCACAAGAATGGTAACAGTCGGGCAAAAGTTTTGAGGATTATAATTGGAAAAATATAACTTTGTTTTATCGACAAGTATTTTGATTTGTCTTATTTTATTATTTTCATGAAGAGGAACCCCTACCTACCCCTGTCGAATAAACCTCGGACTTGTGCAAAGCACCCCCTCCACACGAATCGAGTAATACTCCGACTTCGTCAGCAAACTGGCCCCAAAAAATTGTTTGCACCCAAGGGGATTTGAACCTTAAACCTGATGGAAATGTCATCAAGACCAAGACCCTTACCACTTGAGCCAACCTCTTGAGGTTACTTTGTCTTCAAGTATTTTGCTTTGTTTCCAAGTTTCAGGACTATTTTTTTCTTCTATTTTTTTTTCTCCAAATATTTTTCTTGGACGACACTCAAAAGTCAAAACTTAGCCTATATAAAGGCATATGGTCTGAGTTATTTTTCAATTTCGTTTTGAAGTATTAATCAAATTTTAGTCTTTCAAAGTAATTCTATATTTTCTTTGGGGCGACTGAGGTTTTTCTCTTCCTTAATCGTTAATTTATCTCTTCATTCGTCCCTTTTACAGCTTTCAATCTTAGAATTCATTTTACTTTCATAAGCTTTCAGAACAATTCTAATTCTATTCAGCGTCTCTACATGTGCATATAAGTTCCACTACACATTTTCTAACACTAATAGTTCTCTAACCTGCAGGCAATAGGGAAAGAGAATCATCTGGTTCAACTGATTTACATTTTCATTATTTTGAGATCGACTGATATAATTAAATAACTAATTAACCATACAAACCTTAGCAAAAGTTTAATCATCATAATTGAATTCATAGAGACAAAGGACTCACATACAAGTATACAACTTCACATCAAACCCAAATATGGCACACAAAACACTGAGTAATCCAATATGCATGCAGTGCAAACAAGTTCAGAAATTTTATATATCCAAAAGCCCAAATTGTCAAAATGCTGAAGCAACCGCATCTTGGGCGATAAAACAGAGAACAAGATTAATTGATATAAAATAAAGGTATCATCAGCTGCTCAAATCAATAATGAAAAAGTCACTAAAAACATTCAAAAAATTTACAAAAAAATTATGACACAGGGGATTCAAAATCCACAAAAATCTAAGAAAACAGAGGTGGTCACTCTAGCCCAAACAAACAGTACTATAGCTACATTTCAACATCAATTAGATCTAAAGGATAAACCTTTACTCAAGGAAAAAAACAAAACACCCAAGTACTTAATAAGATCCAAAACCCAAAATACCCAAATCCCACATAAGAAATTCAACCCACAAACCCTCAGACCCAAAAATATAATAATAATAATAAAACAAGTGAAACAACCTCAGACGTGAACAGTTACACAAAGTAGCAAAATCACATGTGAAACCGAAAACAAAAGAAAAACAGAGACAGTTGTGAAACTAAAAAGGAGATACCTCGGACGAACCCGGTTCTTTCAGAAACCACAAGAAGTAGAAGAATGAACTAAAAGAATTCCTTAGCCAAACTGGAAAAACAAGAAAAGAAAGCAAACGCTTTTGTGTATCTTCTTTTCTGTTGCTCCAAAGTAGAATATTTTTGCTTTTCTGTGACTTCGATTCATATAATGCGGAATGGAAACGGAAGTAAAAGCAGAGAGAGAGAGAGATAGTGGGCAGAAGTGGTAGAGCCTACGTATTACATGAAACGGTGTTTTGTGTCTTTGGGTTTTGATTCTGACAGCGGAGAAGATCTTGATATGAAAATGCACTGTTTTAATGCCAAACCATGTATATTTCGTTTTTAATTTTCCTGAAAAGAACTGATCCACTCCCCCACGCGCTGCGTCGTCAAAGCTCGGTGGGACACTCCTTTCATTTTTTCTCTCCTTTTTGGCCAAGTTGGGGATGATCGGATTTATGTCCGAAGGAGAAATAAATAAATATATATATAAAATCTTAATCACTAAATTAAAATTAAAATTATGCGAAAGTATAGGGCATGTTTGGGTTACACTTATTTTTTTTTATTATATTTTATTATTTTTCAGAAACATGTTTGAGTTATTTTTTAGAATTTAAATTTTACTCAAATTTTATCTAATTTTTTCTAATTTTATCTCAAGTTCTCTAATTCATCTAAACATAATTTCAAAAAATTAGTTCGTTCGGAAATCGCAATTTTAAATATAATACAAAATAATATAATATAATATAAAAAAATGTACATACTCAAACAAGCCCTATAATATACTTAGATTGAAGACTTGAAGTATGACTTTATTATGATCATTTGAAAGCATGAATTCGAAATTGTGTTTTGTTAAAATATGATGTTAAATTGTACTTTTTGTTTAGATTCCACCTTATGAGATTATTAATTCAAACATAAATTATATTATTTTTAATACATAGATACGCCTCTAAAAGTTACAAGGAAATTAAAATTATGCTATATTTCAAAAAGATTGTAAGAAATAACTTTTTAGAGCAATGTTCCCAAATTACCACATAATTTGTAATGTTTTCAAAAAAAATTTAAAAAAAATTGCAATATTCTCCGTCCAAACTACTTACTCTGTTCAATTAACCCCTTCCGTTATGATTTTTCATTAAATTTACAAAAAATTGATCATCTACAATACATATGACCCAAAATAATAAGAATGCTTCATCAAATAAAAAACACAAAAAAAATAAAGAGGAGATCCACAGTCGGTAGGGGGTCACCCCTAACCCACAACCAGACCATGGGTCACCTCTAATGGCCATGACCAGCAAATGTTTTTTTTATAAAAAAAAATAAATAATCTTAGGGCATAATTATATTTCACACATCTCATCAAAGTTATAAATGAACATTTTATGTGTTTAACATAAAATTCATGTTTGGAAACAAAAAAAAATCTTGATTTTATTTGCTACGGTGTTCAAATTTTAAAAAAATAAATTGGATTTTATCTCACTTTTTTTTAATTTTATCTTAAAAAGTCAAACTATCCAAACCTCTTTTCAATTTTATTTTTCTCGAAATTTATGCACTAAATTATAATTAAATTCAAATTTCAAAAACACAAACATATTTTGACCTTTATGGAATCCTTTCTATTTTATATTCGAAGTTTAATGTTTGTATATCTTAAAACTATTTGAGTGTTTTTTTTTTTTTTTTTTTTGAGTGTGAGTCAATGCAATATTCCTAATTTTTAATAATTTATATTAGAATTGGGTGGGGGCAAGAGCTTGAGAAAGAGCGCGTGGGGAAGACGTTACGAGAGTACATATAATTGAGGTAACAGTAATGGTCTCCCTTTATTTTTGTGGGGTTGGTCCCAGTTTCCTACACGCCTGTCTTCTTCCTTTTCTTACCGGTTTGAATTGGAGAAACCTCAAATTACAGAACAGTCCCATAATTATTCTGAAATGACATTAAATTCGTACAAAATAGTTACCCCATAAATCATGATTATTGATTAGGAAAACAATTCCTAAGTTTTATATATATAAACAATTCCTAAGTTTTGTTTCATATGTATTGTTGCAGTTTTGGCCGTAGCATGTGATTTCTGACCCCAACAAACAATAATAATTATAAAAATTAAAAAATTAAAAAAAAAAAAAAAAAAAAAAAAAAAAAAAAAACCAGAGGTACGATCCTAGTCATTAAATAGAGAATTTTCTAAGGATTCTATGACCAAAATTCATAGCATTTTGGTTTTTTTTCCTAAATTACAGAAGCGACTCATATGAACGAAATCTAGATTTAATTTTATGGTAGCCTCGAGAATCTTCTAAATTTTTATTTTTTTTTTCTCTCTCTTTAGTATTTATTATATTTTAAATATTTGTTTTTTTTTTTTTAAAAAAAAAAAACAATTGTATCTCATTAACTGTATCTTGTATGATGAGGTGGTAAAATCTTAACAATTTAATTGAAAAATAATTCATAGATTTTAGGAACTCAACCAGGGACTTGAAAAAAATTTAAAGTTCTTAATCTCCAATGATTAAGATTAATCTGTTTTTTTTATTCTCATGCAACGTTAATTGCTGAACTTAAACATCCTTAATTTTACTCTTCCTAGCTAGTTAATACTGTTCATGTGTATGTTTACGTTTTTTTTTACATTGTAAGCAAGTTTTTATTCTATTTAGCTATATATATATATATATATATATATATATATATATATATATATATATATATATATATATATATATATATATATATATTTTGTTATACTTGCTTCCTAAACAAGGTGAATAAATCGGATCGGGATATGATGCAGCGTGGCACAGTGGATTGTTGAATATGCAAGCATACGACTCACAACTCTTCCACAAAACCAATAATATTCAAACTGGTTAGCATAACATCTTCCTCTCCAAAATTTTCATCATGAATATATGAATCATTAAGGCCAAGATCAAATTTTGATTATGAAAACTTGAAAGAATATTTTCAATACGGAAAAAAAATATATAACATAATTAATTTCCTCAACACCCAAGTGAGATACTATACTATTTAGACTTTCATCAAATACATGATGTGTATCCCACTTTTTGGCAACTTCTTGGTTGAGTGACAAGCAATTTACCTCCACAAAAGCTTCATCATCGACATCGGTATCATAGATTAGTAAAGACTTCCACTCAACTGAACATTGAAAAGGATCTTCAGATTCCTCTTCATGTTAGAACTATTCATCAACACTATCATTGTCATCCTCCTTCACGAAATTTAGATTTGATTGACGACGATGACTGTTTGCAACGGCCACATCGACAAATTGATCAGCCAATGCATCAATTGATCCATAAACTAGTCAACTCACTCTTCCAATCGTTGCAAACATGCTTTCAATTGCTCATTATATGTTGTCTCATCGCATCCATACTTGTTGTCAATATGCGCATATCTTTTTCCTCCTCCACGTGCTTCTTTATGTGCCACCATGATAGGAAAGAAAACTGTGCAACATACCTTGGATCTGATACCAATTGATGCAGCGTGGTGTAATAGGTTATTAATTTATAAGCGCACAGCTCACAATTATTTCACAAAACAAAGAAAATGTAGTAGGAAATTTGAAGAAAGCTATCCCCTATAGGGTTATTTATTGAAAGCAACAAAAGAAAAAACCAAGTTTGAGGGGCCATGTCTTCCTATTGGTTCATATAGAATTGGGGTCACAGTCCTAAAAAGTAAAATACAAAACTAACCAGCTAACTTGGTCAAGTGAGCCTCAAGTGAGATCAAACAAGACAATACATCAAACTATAGAAACCCCCCCAAAACAAACTTGGTCAAATGACCTTCAATCAGATTTCTTAGGAATTAGTGGTGGCAAACTTGATCTCTTTAGCATATCAAGATTTCGATCAAACTTTCCGAACCAAATTGTTGAACATCTATTGATGATCCGTTTTAACTTGGTAACCACTAAAAATGGAAAATATTTATGAAATACAAATATTTGTCCCTTTTAAAAAATATTTCAAGCGCCACCAATATGGCCTCAATCCGATGTTGGAATTATAAGGTATGGTTTTTTTATTATGACTAGTCTCCTCATAAATTGGCCTTTATCATATTCCCTTCAATCCAGGGATCAAAGAATTTCTATTTTGTTAAGAGCGCTCACAGTCAAGTAGGGGTGGGCAAAAACCCGCCCACCCGCCTGAAACCCCCCCCCCCCCCCCCCCCGCCCCACCCCTAAAATCACGGGTTTTACCTTATAATTTGCGGGTGCAGGTCATTTTATGTGAAAAATTTGCGCGGCGGAGCGGGTTGCGAGTTGGGGTTTTAAAAAACCTCGAGACCCCTCCCCGCCCCGTGCGCTAAAACAAAGTAAAACACAAGAAAACCTAGGTTACTTTGAATCATCTCTCCTCTTTGTTTCTAACGAATCTAACCTAGCACCGTTTCCCTTCGTTTTCTCTTCTCTCTTTTTTTCTAACCTAGCGCCACTTCATCTTCTTCATTTTTCCCTTCGTTTTCTCTTATCTTTGTTTCTAACCTAGCGCCACTTCATCTTCTTCGTTTTCCCTTGGTCCATATTCCATAATGAAATTGTTGAATCCGTCTATTCCTCGTCTAAACTCTCTCTTTTCAGATCTATCACTCCTATACCCACACCCCATGACTCTTCGGTCTTCAGATCAGATTCTCCCACGGACTTGGGAATTCCGGTGAGCTGCGAAGCTTAGGGGTGGGCACGATGGTGATTAAGGTGAGTGTTTTTAAAAAAATTTGTTCGTTGTTATTTGGTTTGGCTTAGTTTAGTGTTTGGTTGTTGCGCAAATCATTGATTTGTTTGTGATTTTTCTATGCTTTGTTTGGTTCCTGAGAAATAAGGCATGTTTCTAGATCTAGGTATTAAATCTGCCCTGCCCCGCACAACCTACATCCCCCGCCCCCCACCACACCGCCCCACACGAATTTTTCCATTTTTGTGTTGTTCCTGGGTGTGATTTTAAGGACCCGCAAGGGTGCGGGGCGGGGGCAAAAAGGGCCGAAATTCGCCTCGCCCCGCCCTGTGCACACCCCTACAGTCAAGTAGCTAAATTCAACTTTTGGCTATAATACATAACAAAAACAAGAAATCCCTCATCCATTGGCTTATGTAAAGGTTAAATACTTAATTGCCCTTTGTGGTTTAAAAACTTTATTTTTATCATAAGAGGTACTTGTGCTATGGAAAAAGACGAAAATAGTACTTCCGTTTATTTTTTCGTCCAAAACTAACGTCTCGCCATATCATCCTACACGTGTCAGCGTACCTGTGCGACACCTGTCATCAGAACCATGTCAGTGCTGACGTGGCTACTATATTTTAAACCATAGGAGTGTGTAAATAGCTAATCGGATGTATGCTACATTTTAAAACCTATTAGCTAAATTAATAAAAGTGAATTTTCGTTAGTTTGAATGAATAAAAATTTACATCATATGCCGGAAATGCTCTGAAATATACTTTTTGACCCTCTAACCGGAGTGAGGGTGTCCTAGTTGGGCAGAGAACAAGATCCTCTCGAAAGGGAGAGGAGCTGGTTAGTTGTTTTATTAGGGGTAAAATTGTTTAAAAAGTTAAAATGATAATTTCATCACTGATAAAATAACTAATCCACTCTTCCCCAACTCACTTGAAATAGGGAGGATCCGTTCCCATTGGGCAGAGGGCCCTTCATCCCTATTTTTCGGTAATTTCCGTGCCCATTCTCTTTAAACAGAAAACTGCAGAAATTTCGAAATCCAATTACGTCTTTGTCAATGATAACCCCCCTAAACGATAAAACATCATGAGCTAAAAACAAACGGAGTAGTATCTAAGGTGGCTAATGGGATTAACTTTTGGTTTCATTCTTAGTCTCTTAGCTGGACAGTCATTATGGATCATTTATAATCCTCATTATTTTTCTTCTATTCCTTTAATGCCGAAATGTCCATTCCAACTCAAGAATTATAGAAACCAGTTTTTTTTCTTCCAAAAATTAAATACATAGTCTATGCAATTTATATGCTAAAAAAATAAAATAATAAGTTGCCTGTATTATTCAAATTATATATATATATAATGTTTCTTTAGTACTTTTCACTAGGTTTTTTTTTTTAAAAAAAAAAAAAAAACAAGAAGCTCTGTTCTACACAACAATTTAAGAAACACACACTTTCCGTGGTACTTTGAACTAATTCTTTTTACCAGTATAAACTTATCACTTTTGATTAAAAAAATATTATTATTATTATTATTATTAAACACAAAGTGCGATTTATTTTATTTTATTTTATTTTTTTTGAACTCAAAGCGATAATTCGCATGCTCCCACTATCAGGTAAAATGACGTGTGCCGCATTATAGCGTGATGTGACGATTGATGTGATCTGTCTCTGTGACTTAATAACAGGAGTGACCATCTTTTTTAGGGACGTTCATATATTTCAATTTTTTTATTTTTTTAATGCGCTGATATTTGACTAATGTTTTTTTTTTTTTTTTCATACAACAGGGACAAACAAAAACCAAATTAAGGAACAAAGAAAGACAAAGACTATATTATAATAGAGAGATAGCTTGGCAATGCAGTTCGAGAAAAATTTAATTACGGTCCAATTTGTTATATTATAAGCATAAAAGTTTGTACTTTAATTAATATGAGTAACTGTCCAGCTAGTAGATGATAGAATGATGAAAGAAAAATTAGAGATGAGAAAGAAAATTCTCCAGTCTTGTGTAAGAGCCGAATTGTTGATGGTAAGAGTAACAATAAGAGAATCACCCTAAAAAATAACTGATGGAAACTTAAGAGAGAGTGATAACTTTGCCACCAATAAAGTTGTTGTAGCTTCACCATAAACAGCTGAACATGGAGGGCTGATTGTAGTCAAGCACTGGATAATTGCACCTGTAGAGTCTCGACAAACAGCAACTTGTGCGGAGAAGTCGTTTTTTATGGCTGTGTCATAATTGATCTTATAGAAGGGGGGCTTGGCTTGCTCCGAACCGGTCGAGGAAGAGCAATTTTGGTTGTCCATGCTGAATAATGTTCATTTGCAATTCTGTTAATTATTGCAGATATAGAAAGAGCATTTGGAATCAAGTTGTCATGATAAGCTTTGTTCTTGGCATATCAAATTGGATCACAAGCAACTGCTGCAAAAATATGAAAGAAATATAATTCTGTAATTACTAATTAGAATATCAATTGTCTCTGGGTGAAGGATAATATTCAACCTGTCTGACATGGAAGAAAGTTAAAAGTGATTTTTATTTTTTTTTATAGGATTTAAAAAATGACTAAAGAGTTTATGAGGTAAGTAGAAAAAACCAAAATAGGTTTATATAATAATAAAAGTCGACAGAATCAGTTAAAAAGTCACATAAGCACCAATCATATTATTAAATGTGTTATTTACAATAAAAATAGAAAGCATTAAAAACAAATATGAAAAAAATGGAGGGCCGAGTCACTTTTTGGCCAAGTGGGAAGTGGATGAGCCATCCCAAAAAGGTTATAAAAAAACAAAAACTTCCAGCCTTCCAGGTGAAGGGGATGATCCAATCACTTCCATGGCTTTGGCCTTTTTTTCTTCAAATTTGTTTTTTTTTCTTTAAATCTATTGATGTGCTCATTAATAGATTCAGTCAACTTTTGTAATAGCATCGACACATTATTTATTGAGGAATGGTAAAGTTCTTTTTAGTATTCATATGTAATGACATAAATGTAATAAAAAAATTACATCTATGTCCTGGATGACATAGATGTAATTTTTAATTTTTTTATTACATTTATATCTTTCCAAATGGATACTAGAAGAACACTAGAAGAAGCTTTAACATTCATTTTATTTATCTCCGTTCTTACTAGTAAGTATTTAGTCAATTTTTGAGCCCCAATGAGCTATTTATCCAAATCTCAAACCACAAAATCCAATTTTACATGTTTCCTTGTTTTAAAGTAAAACACATCAAGAGCTCTTTGATGAGTGATTTACTTACATAAATTAAAGAAGAAAAAAAAGTTTGAATATACGCAGCAGCGCAACAAGTAAAGTTAGGATTAAGTTTTTGATAAATACAAAAAATCCATCAACAAATAATTCAAAATACAAAACACATTTCAATTTTTCTCTCTTTTTCAGTCTTTCACGATTTTTTTTTTAAAAAAATATATTCAATTTAATTCATCTTCACAAACATAATTTCTACGCTCTTTTTTTTTTCGATATTCGTAATTTTAATATAATTAAAAAGAATGCAAAAAAAAAAAATCCTAAATTAGTTAATGAATCCTTACCTTACCTTGGGCCCCAGTCAACTCTTTTTTTTTTTATTTAAAAAAAAAAAAAAAAAAAAAAAAAAAAAAACGCAGAAAAGCCCTAGGATGCCGCATGGTGAAAATGTGAGAAATGGTTTGAATGAAGCAATGTTAGGCTTGCGTCCAACAAAGATGATGGGAAGGGGGGACCAAGTACCAGGTACCGACCATGACAACAGACAACTGAGCTCATCCATTTTTGGATTCGCCTTCATGTACATGTGTGCCTATTTATATTTTAATCCAAAACCCCTTCCATTATGATTTCTACATCACTAATTTGGATCCAAGCAATTGGAAATTGGACCTCACCCTGTCTACATGCATGCACTTCAATTCACGTGCTCGCAACTTCATATGGGATCCGGATCCACTCCAGTTCTAATGAATTGGAGAGGAGCCGGTACATGATTAGAATTTATTTTTAAAAAATCGAAGGTGTAAAAACTGCCACGTCAAAAGAAAAAAAAAAAAAAAAAAAAACCCTTTTTCTTCGGTTCTTCTATTGCTCAGACCAAAAAAACAAAGAAAAAAAAAAAATTCATTATTCTATTCAAAGTTTCAAAACCAAATCCCCTCTTCCATACCCACTTCATCAAATGGATTTGGACCCTCATGAGAGGCTATTGGAAAAGTTTGCTTTCCAGAAATACAGTGATTATGCAGGCAATTGGGCAGCTCGCTATATCATCAATAACGAGCAACAAATACCCTCACAACTAATGCTCATTTTACTTTTTGACGTGGCAGTTTTTACACCTTCGATTTTTTTAAAACAAACCCCAACCGTGTACCGGCTCCTCTCCAATGCTAATGAGTCGGAGAGGATCCGGATCACTTCACATGGAAAATGAGAATCATAAATAAATGGCCTTGTTTGGTAAATAACAGATAAATACATAGCAATGAGTTGTTAATTTTAAAATTATAAAAAATAATAGATGTGATATAAAGTAACATGTGTTTATATATAAAGGTGAACAAATTTTGTATTGTAATAAACTTTTATTTGAGTAGTAATTAAGAAATTATTAATATAATATAAAAAATGAAAAAAAGTTAAAATGTTCACTTTGATTATTACTAAAAACTGTAAAAATAAAATATAAAAAATTGAAATCTCGCTCTCCCATTACTTTGCACAGAGTAATTCTACATATCATCCCTTTCTCTTTCTTTTGTCCCTCTAAAATTGATGTGGCTCTTAAAATCACAATTTGATCAAAATTCAATAATAATTTATTATGAATTTAATGATGATTTTAAGAGTTATATCAATTTTAAAAGAATAAAAAGAAGACAATAAAATAATATGTAGCATTACTCCCCTGCACACGGCGGAGAGCTTCCAATCAAGCCCATTGTCTTCTACCTACCTACCTACCCACTCCCTTCGGAATTCGGAGCAGTAAAAAGTACAGACATACTTGCCGTTAGAATTTTGGATGACCCAGATTAATTAAAAAACTTCACACCGTTTGACCTTATTAGAGTAAAACGTCTCTTGCTTGCTGGAAATGTTTCAACATTTAATACTCGGCTCCATGTAGTCCTAACTCCTAACCACTTTTTGCTTTTTAATTAAGAGAAAAATGTAAAATGAGTCATTCTTTGTCCTACCTATCTGCAATTAATCTTTTGGGTATAAAAATTGGCCCTAAACTCTTTATGGTAAGCGAATGTTAGAATATATAGAAATATATTATATTTTTCGTATATTTTATATTTAGTTAATATTGTAATATTCTTTATTTACGGGTTAATTGTAATCAAATAATGAGGATTTGATTACCATATTTGTATTTACTATAAACCCTATAAATATAGACCTTTGTACTGTAAACAAACAAGTTAATGAGCACAATGTAGTCCTTATGGCTAATTCGTAGTAGTGGACGTAAGTGGACAAATTATCTGCCTACCGCCTACCGATCGCTTACCGAAACGCCATAGACTAATTTCGATTCAGTAGTCGGTATAAAATTTTGTTTTGAAAGCCAGTTCGGTAACCGAACCATATTTATTCAGATTGATTAACCGAACCGACATGAAACGAAACAACGTCACTTTAGTAAGAAATAAACGTTTGATTATTTTATTTTTTAAAATTTTTTTTAATTCTTTTTCCTTTAAAAAAATCAAAATGACGTCATTTCATTACTCATGTTAACCGTTTTAATTGACTTAACTGATCGCCAACAAACTGACTCAATCGACCGCCTATTAATCGCTTAATCGACTTAACCGACCTCCTGTTAACCGTTTAACTGACTGCCTATTCACCGACTGCATTCCGACAAAAGTTGGTTAATCGACCGAATTAATCGAATTAACCGTCTATCGAACCGATACTCACCCCTACCGAACTACCCATAATTCCTTATGTTCTTTTTTCTCTCTTGCTTTCGCCTTTATTATTATATTTTAAATTTCTTCATTAAAAAAAACACAAATAAATCACAACACTCCGAATTTTTTAACTAAAAATTGTCAAATACAACATTAACACTAAATATATTGTGACAACCGTCACCCGAACCACCCATAAGCAATGAGGGTGGTCGGTTTACCGTTAATGGTTTCAAAATATTCTCAAAGTAAATGGATGTTGCCGTGGTGATGAATTAATCTTGAGAGAGATTAAAGCGATGAATTTGTTCTACAAAAACGACAAACATGACACAACTCCCGGTCCGCTTGTTATTTGTACTTATTGCGTGTCTTGTTGCGGTGTTTGAAAACCATGCATGTTTCTTGAGTTTGAACAGAGACAGCAGTCCCTTTCATTTTTAGAATTCGTGCGCAGTTGAAAACCATGTAGATATAGAGTGCAACACGTTGAAATATATATACGTGCTTCCAATGCTACAAACAAATGTCAAATGTGGGTCATATAAGACTAGGTTTGTTTCGGCGAGCAATATTTTATAAAAAATATTTTTTGTATTTTTTAATGTTTAGTGCGACTTAAAGATAATAGTCATATTTTTAGTCTGATCAAAAAAGCTTTTTTAGTTTTGAAAAATGATTTCTAATTTTAAATTTCGTAAATCATTTTTCAAGCTTGAGTTTCTTATTTTCAAACCGCCAAATTAGCATTGAGCCACCATCGGACCACCACTGAGCCACCCCGAGCCCCTATCAAACCACCACCAGGTCAACAATCGTCCATCGCTGGACCATCGACAGGCTTTCGCTAGATCATTGTCGGAACTCAAATTATTAACTTTTTAATTATTTTATATTAATATTTTTTTTTTATGTTGTGAATAAAAATTAGTTTTTATAGGTTAATATGATTGAATTTAAATATAAAAAATATTTGTAATTTTCTATACACGTCAAATGTCGAAAAATATTTTTAATGAAAATTATTTTTCTGAAAAATGTTTTGATAGAAAAATAATTTACACCAAAACAAACCGAGCATAAAAGCCGCTCTTACTAAAAGTGGTAGGTTTTTTATTTTTTATTTTGGCATTAAAACCCTTCATTTTCGAATCTTGCTGGTATTTTTCTTGGAAACCTAGGATTCTGCAATTAAAACGGTTAAATCCACGATTGGCTACTAATCAAACGGTAGTTCCATTAAGCCATGCAACCCGGCCAGAATCTGATTGGCTGAATGGCTCAGACTGGGATACGAGTATTTAAGCCGTTAATTAATGTTGGATAAAAAAAATAATTGAAGTTTATGGACCACATATATCGTGTTCAAGAATGTGATATTCAGCAAACAAAATCAGCCCATTTCACCAGCAGAAATTAATGACTTCTCTTGGAACATTACGGCGTGAAATCCCTTGTCGTCCCGGTAATTATATTTTTATCTCATAATCTTAATTTTGATGGGATAGTTTCAATCAATTTTAAAATTAATTTTTGTTTTTTTTTTTTTTTATATATATATATATAGAAAAATATTATATATCGAATTTTATCATATTTTTATTTCACTTTACTGTGACACTGTCAATCAACTATTATTTATTATTATTATTATTATTTTTAATCCATGATTAATTAATAGTGCCACATAAGAAAAGTGGAATAAAGTGTGGTATATAGCATGAGTAATATTACATATCACACAAACATCTTAATTAGGAAAAAAAAAAAAAAACATCCTACATATATTTCACAGGAGAAATGCTTGATTGGACACTCCTATCCCACCCTTGTCTAGACCAATAATGTTGTTAAAAAAAATTAGAATCTCACTACACTTTCTTTACTATCTCTTATATTATTGGTCTACGTAGACAATAGTGGGATAAAAGTGTACAACCAAGCATTTTTTATTCCACAAAGCTGACGAGACAAGATGTAATAGACATTAGAGATTTTTTTTTTAAAAAAAATTTAATTATTTTTTAACAATGGCTAGTAGATCTTATTGGTCATTATTATATATATATATATATATATATATATATATATATATATATATATATATATATATATATATATATATATATATATATATATATTAATGGTTCAGGTCCTTGAGCATTAGCTTCAAATAAATTGAAGCATCTATTTCTTTAAAAGTTGCCAACTAATTGCAAATTTGCAGTAGTATGTGGTTGACACGAAAGGTAACTGCAATAACGAAGGAGCAGATGAGCTGCAGAAATTCAATTGCACGAAAGGTTGCATTTACATATCTTGGTGGAGAGGATACATAATTAGTTAGCTTTGGCAGAATTGAAACATGAGCTGAAGCCATATATAATAAGCTTACTGCCACAAACATGGACTTTTTTCTTTGGGTTTTGTGGGAGGATGTTTATTTATTTTTTTTATTTTCCAGTCTCTGAGCCATTTTGTTTAAGGACCAATTAAGATTAATCTCTTCAGGTTCTGCAGTCATATAGATATACAAGTGTCAAGGCTCTCACTTGTTCTTTTCTCTCCCTCATTCCAAACATACCTTTAAAAAGGAGTGAAATTGATCCATATCATTGGTCCAAAATGATGACTATTTGCGAATGAATGTATTTTCAACTTTAACCCCCACCCCTTAAAAAAAAAAATTTCATACTGTCGTGTTTTTACTTGATGATTAAAAATTTCGTATGAACATGAATTATTTGAAATAATTGTGGACTAAGAAATCTAAAGATCAACATCCTAATTGCTTCGGTGGTGGGGCAATTCGTATTCGCGTGTCGAATTCAATCCATATCGAAGTATGAGTATAAGAGTATATAGGTCAACCATAAATTGACCTATTTAATTAAGAGTATATAGGTCAACCCTAACCCGATAATTTCTTGCTAAATTCACTTATCATGTCAAAAATTGTCAGTTTTACTAATGGCCGATCCTTAAAAAATAAAAAAAATATATATATATAAAAAAAAAAAAAAGAAGAAGAAGAAAAAAGGAGCATTATTTGAGGACTTTAGACTTTGCACTATATTTGGGCTGGCCCAAACATCAACCATGAGGCCATACTTGGAACCTCAATTTTAGAAGTGTGGGTGCAGAATTGATTTAAACTCACTTTAGCTGGCTGAGCAGAATGGGCTAGTTGGCCACGTTGGCATGTATACCTATGGGCCAGATGTGTAGGCCTAATGGGCAATAGTATCTGCCTGTAACTTGGGGCCTTTTATATTCCCCCAACAGCTCCTGAATTCAGCTAAACTTGGGCCTAGAAATCCACGAAACATATTGCACCATTTGATGATGCTCTAGTGCTAGTTACTCTATTACGGCATAAGGGTTAAGGGTTTAACGGAATTTTCATCTAATAGTTTTAGGGCTTTTTGATCAATGGTTAGTCTAATAACAATTGGTATTAGAGCAGATACTGTGTCAGGCGTTTGAATCACGGAGGAAGCGACTTGTATATTGGATTAAAATGTCTTAGTATTATATATGGACATAGTGTTAATTAATCGAATACTATAGGTGAATAAAGCCGCCAAAAGAGAAAGTGTTTACCGTCGGATCAACGCCGATAGAGTAGGCTTCCATGAATGTTGGATTTTATAATTAAAATGGATTCTGGTAGAGCTCATATGTTCACTGTTGGAAATATGAAGGTAAAAAATCAAGGACTTTCAAGGCTCTATCACAATGGCAATTTCTTTAGAACATATTTTGTCTCCTTTTTAAAATGCTAATAGGATTGGACAAAATTGTTCCCAGGGTACAACGAAGCCCAAAAGTTAATACAGAACAACACTTTCTAGAATGATTAAAAGCAACAAAATAATTGTATGGAAGAGAAGATGGCTATTGTGTTGTATCTTTGGAGATAATCATAAGGTTTATTTTTAACGATTTTGGACTCATCTCAACGGTCCAAATTGATTCAATCTAACGGTCATGAATCATAGCCACTATATCCCACTTAATAGCCACCTTAATGAGCATTTTAATACCTTCAAGCAGCTATATTTTCTTTGAATAATTTGTTTGAAATAGTTAGCTTGATCAACCAAAGTCTCAAGATATGCTCTGACAGAGGCATCTACCGAAGCTCTCGGATATTTGTTGTATTGCACTAATTTGGTTGATCGAGCTTCAATCTCAGTTGACCGAGATAGTTTATTTTAAGTCATCCATTTTTTCTTTTTCTTTTACTTTTTTCAAAATAATCTAGAGCTCCTCAATGCCCCTCGCTCCAACGCGTGCATACACCTCATAGTGCCCAAAGCCCATTGCCCGAGCCTATGCACATGCGATGTGACAAAGGCCGCATTAGTGTCGTTAGGCATCTAGCTCTTTTCTGCATCACTCAAATTATAGTTAAAAAGCAAAACGATACTTTAAAAAATTGTTGATTTTTCCATCTTTAGCTAATGTTTGGCAATATTTTCTCTGTACACACCCAAATTTTGGCTTTTCCTTAATTTTTTTTTTTAAAAAAAAAAAAAATCAAAACCCTAACAAACCTTCTAATTATAGTGCAAAAAAGGCAGGTTATTAGTCTTAACCCCCATGGAAATCCACAACTTTGACTTCCAAACTTTTTCACGAATTTTTTTAAATTCTTGCACTAATCATCATAGAGTAGTGGTTGACTTGTCCAGTTCCATTTATTCTTAGCAAACTTATATATGAGGCTGACAACAAATAAAGTTGAAAAGCTGATTCACCGCTCGAAACCCGAAACCTTTAAATTAAATGCAACTGGTTAGATCTGCTTTAATTCTCTTTTTTTTTTCTTTTTTTTTTTTTTTGTAAGTTAATTCTCATTTTTACACCAAATTCCAGATCCAATGAATAAACTCACGTACAAACGAAGAAATAAAACTGACCCTACTTTCCAGAATGTTCACTATAAATCATACAACTATACATAAACCTGGCACCCTACTTTACAAATATTCAACAATTTTAGGGTTTGTTTAGGTGTGTAAATTTTTTTTATTATATTATATTTAAAATTGTAAATCCCGAAAGAATATAATAAAATATAATAAAAAAAAATATGAGTTATCCAAGCATACCCTTAAGGTTTGTGAGTCGATAGTTAAATCTTTATGGTTTGTTTGATTCCAATAAAATGTAGAATAATATTATAATTTTTTTCAAAAATAAATCATATTTTATTTAATTTTTTAAATTTTTTTAAATTTTATCTCACAAAATCAAACCTTGTAATTTGTACAGTAAATTAGAATAATATTCGAATTCAACACCCAAATAAACTATAAGTATTAGTATCGGAGCAAGCACAACGTTATAAGTTTGAGTTATGTAGTGAATGACTTATAGGCTAAATTAAAGCATTTTGATATTATGTATGAGCATTTTATAAAAATTAAAAAAAAAAATACATTGATTTAATAATTTAAATTTTATTGTTGATTTTTTCTTTTAAAAAAAATAAAATAAAAAATCAAGCCTAACCCTCCGTAGGTCAAACACGGCGGATAATAATTTAAAATTTGTTATCCGCGGACAAAAGAAAATGTTGAAGTTCTCTTAAAAAACAAAAAACAAAAACAATTACCAAACTATTTTGGTATTAATCTGGGCAGAGTCTTCGGTCTCCCTCTCTCTGGCTTTTGTTTTTATTGTATTTTTCTCTGAGACATGTTTCTGTACTCTTTGTCTGTTTGCAATATAGCATTTAAGGATTTTTATATTAAAATAATATTTTATATATATATATATATATATATTATGCAAACAAAAGTTACGAAAGCATCACACTCCTCGTGATCTCCTTGACCAAACCTACGAGGCTACGACTACCACCCTGGAAAACTGCCGGAAATTGAAAAACCTGGAGATCCAATTTCGTATTTTCAAAGAGAAAAAGACGTGGAATTGACGTATATAGCGACCTCCTCTACTGTCGGTCCGCATATAAGGTAAGAAGGTTACCACAGCCACCGACAGAAACGCCGTCGGTGGAGCCTCCAAATTACTAACATAACCTCCTATTATACGTAAACTTTATTTATTTTTTATTTTTTATTTTTTATTCAATTCGTGTAGGTAAACTTGCGCGCAAAAATAAATGCTCCAATTACAACGGATTGTATTAAGACTATTGTTTTATCAAGAGTTTCCATTTCTGGTTGTTTATAGAGTTTTTTGATACTTCTCTTCATGATATATGAATGAAATCAATTCTATTAAAAAAAAAAAAAAATGCAACGGACACGAAACGTCCAAGTGGCACCGTCATTTTAAATCTTATAGAAATGTGGAGGGCGTTGGAGAATTTCCGGTTTTAAAAAGTGTAATTTTAAAATAGTAATTTTAAAATGTAATTTTTTGAAAAAATAGTTAAGGTTTTGATAAAATTACAATTTGATATTCAAAATTACAGTTTAGTTTTTTTAAAAAAATTGTGTATTTTTTGAAAAAACATTGTTGTTTATGATTTGAAAAAGTAAATTTTCTGTATTTTCAAATTACAATTTTATAAAAACGCAATGTCAAACATTCATTTTATGCGATTTGATTTAAAATAACATTTTTTTTTTCTATAAAATCGCAAATGTTAAATACACCAAAAATCACACCGTGTCTACTTCTTGTCCATATTGGCTTGATCGATTGGCATTTCTGAAGAATCTCCTGTTTGAATTTTTCTTATTTGAAGATAATCCTTCAGACATGAAATGTGAAAGAAAATATCGGTGTGAGAAGTGTCCGGATAAGCGATTAGATTAGATTGTTTGAGACCGTTTGGACAATTCAAATCCTTATTGGATTGGAAATTCTAATACTCTTTTGTCCAAATTAGGACAGGACAATAGTGGTGAGATTACTCATATAGGACTTCTGCAAATAAATTTTGGTTGCCCAACAACCTAGACCTAGAGAAGTGTGCCATATTAAATGCACAAAGAAATATATAATGAAAACAAATTGTGGGCTTGAGCTTTATTGTGGATAATAAAATACCAATACAGAAATAATACAAAATGAAGGAGCTAAATGGATCCACTTTCTTGTCCATGCCTAAAAGTAATAAGATATAAGTTAATAACACCATGGTGGCTTGGCCAATGGTATTATTATTTGTGCCACTACAAATTATGGTGGAAATTAAAGGCAATTAAACCTGCCTAGTAACAGAATAAAATAAGATATAGGATTGAGAAATACACTAGTTCTTCTTGCCCTCCTCCCCACCATCTTCCATGTAGGATTTCTTTCTTCTGTCAGCAGTAGCGAACAGACAAATGACGAGGAAACACGTGGCATATGCCCCGTGAACCTTCCAATTGGTCTGTGGCGGTTGGTGCAATACCATTCTGTGAAACACCGCCATGTAGTAGTGCAGCCCAATCGCGAAGCCGACGAAGATCTGGGCCAGGCCCAGCAACTTCGAGCCCAGCCCACATTCGGTCGAGAAGACGAGGATCAGATACATCAAGAGCAGCAAGAGATACAACACGTATCCAAGCGTCTGTAGAACCTGTAGACAAACGTACGTGGACTGCGAAGTAGAGTAGAAAAACCTCAGGGGCTCGAGCCCCGTGACCAGGGAGGAGAGGCAAAGAATGGAGAAGTAGATGCAGAGGTATATTTGGATGAAGATCAAGAGCTTTTGGAGCGAGAAATAAGCTTTAATCCTATTGAAAATGAGAGAGACTAAAAGAAAAGGGATGAATATGAAAGCACAAGAAATTGCAGTAGCGATGGTGGGTGCGTATTTGTTGCCGACAATGGGTTTGAATCCCTTTGTGATTTCTTTGTTGGCTTTGTTGAGGTAGGCTTTGGAGCTGCTTGAGAACTTCTCAAGGTCCGGAATCAAAGTTTTTTGGAACTTGTTGGGTAAATCTGCTAAATCTGTGAGCCCTGAACCAAAATCATCTTGATCACCTTCCTGGTCAATCCAGCTGGGCTGTGGTTGTTTCTTTGTCTTCTGTTGGTTGGGTTTTTTATCTGCCATCTGGTTCTTGCTTGCTTTTCCGGATTCAAGCTCATGGGGCTTCTTGTCTAGATGGGTTTGAGTGTCTTTGGTGGAGGTGGTTTTTGTTGTTCTGTTCTTGGGTACTGCGCTTAGTTTGAGTAGATCTGCGGGTTTCGATGTGGAATTGAGCTTTTTGATCTTGGAAGTGGAATTGAGCTTCTTGAGCTGTATCTTAGAAAAAAGACTGGATGCTGATTTAGTAGAATTTGAAGCTTTGGTGAGCTTGGTTTGGTTACTGGACAAAGACAAACTGGGTTTGGCGAGCTTGGTCTGGTTTTTGCCGGACAAACTGGGTTTGAAGAGTTTGGTTTGGTTTTTTGAGGAAAGGCTAGGCTTGATAAGCTTGGTCTGGTTCTTGGTGGATAGGCTGGTAGTCTTCTTCTTCGGCTGGTCATCTTTTTCTACTTCTAACATCCTTCTTCTAACATGGAAGTTTTTGCTTTGAAGCTGAGATTCTGAGCAGGCACAGAAGAGAAGAGTAGTACTAAAGAGAAACAGAGCAAGATAAGATAAGAGTACCTTTCTGCGACTGAAGTACAATTGTGGAGCCATTTGTGAAATCTAGGGATATTGCCTTCAAGATCGATGAACTAACAGGATCGGAGTGGATCCAGAATTATAATAGGAGAGAGAGAGAGAGAGAGAGAGAGAGAGGAAGGGATTTATAAGTCGTCCATTTCTAAAAGAGAAGTAAGGTTATGGGGAGTAGGAGAAGACTTTAATGCATCACTAGAACTGTTGAGAACTTGAAGGAGATGAGATCGGTCACATGGTGTGTACCTACGCGGTTTCACTTGCCTCGCTGTTGCTGCCGACTCACAGAATCACAGGCTCTCTTGCTCGGTCGAGATGAAATCATCTATAATTGCCTAAATTATCCGAATTATAGGAAATTCGGATTGGTGAATTTGAACGATCCCATATAAAATTTATTTGACCAAATAAATGATTTAACAGTATAATTTTTATTTAATCATGTTAAAGCATATGAATCTTTTGTAATAAATGTTGATTTGTATAGCATAAATCAAGAATTTAGATAATTTAATTATCATATATTAAGGAATTTGTTAACCTTAACTCAAAGAATATGTCTGTATTTAAAATTATTTAAATCACATGTAAAGTTTTAAGTTCAAATCAAATATTAAGAAAAGATGTAGCATTATAGCATATAAGGCCTTAACATGCAGATGTAAGCTATATGCTAAATTACTTTAATATTTGTGTTTTCTCTCTTTTTATTTTATTATTAGGTGAGTTTTATAAAATGGGCTCTTACTACTAATTCAGTTGAAATCAACGGGAATTATTTGTTCGAACTACTAAGGCATTTAGACAAATAATTTAAGAGATATCGTATAAAACTCACTTATTCAAATAAATTTTGGAATAATCCAATTATTTATTCACACATATAAATTTCATATAAAATCTGGGACATTATCTATCCGAATTACAACCCAAATTACTATACTGCTCAACTTTCTCGTGAGCTTTAAGCAATAATGAAATTAAACTATCTATCTTGCTTAGTGGAGATGATAATTTAGTCTAATAAAATGATTATCTTTCGTTGAACATTAAATTATTTTCCGACAATGAGTTGAGAGGTCAAAACTTTTAGTCAAATAATCAAACTGGTCACTCGGAAACAAAAAGGTCATCCATCAGCATTCATAAACTGGGGTAGCAGTGATTCCAGTTCTATTTTAAGCTTTGCTTATCCTTTTTCCACGCGGTTTGGGGTGCAACTTGTAATTGAAGCGGAAGTTAATTTTTTTTTTTTTATTATTATTATTTTATATATTATGTTAGAAAATTATTTAAATAATTAAATATTTTTTTTATTAAATTAAACTTTCAAGATAAATAATGATTTAACATATTAAGTATTGATATGGTGACCGCACGCTGCTAACTAGGATAAGGATTTGTGAAACTAATCTAATGCTCAAGTCAATTTACTGAGGTAGGAGGAAAATTTGGCAGCGACAATAGATGAGTTAATTAGGCATACTGAGCGGATACCATCATGCTCTATTTACGGCCATTCATTCTCCACCCTTCTTTTTAAGGTTTTAAAAAATGTTGCCAGTAGTCTATTACTAACGTGGATTTTTTTTTTCTTTTTACCAATTTTGTTAAGAGTGTGTATGGTGTGAGTAGGTTGTTGAATGGGTTAGTGTAATAGAGAGGCAGCTGTCGAGAGTTATATTTTTGGTTAGAATGCATTTGGATTCTTCCCGACTATTTGAGCTGCAAGCCACCGAGCCTTTTAGGCTCTAGATGTGAGTCGTTGGCCCCTTGGCTATGGGTTGCCTGCTACCGGGCTCCCTGACAACTTCAGTGAGTGATCTTCAAGGAACCCGTCGGTAGTTAAGCTCTCCATTAAGAATAAGGAAGTAGTTTCGTTTCAAATTGTGCCGAAGAAAATTTTTCAAATTATCATGTCTTATTTAATATGTAAGAAACATATATTTTTTAAAATTAAGAGAAAAGTAGATAATTTTCAATAGACCAAGAATTGAAGTGCGAATTGGCCTACTTAATAAAATGTTTTGGCTATGGACCTAAGATTTTGGGATCAAATTCTGCAATTACCAAATCGATTGAGATGCACAATAAATTGAGTCCTTGTCCTATTTGAAATGCTATTTGACTTCAATCACTGTGATACCCCTCCCATTGGCTGGTCGTCCAAGCCAAAACTAGGCAGTAGGCAGTATCAGCCGTTTGACTTTGTATCTGACTCGCAGACTCGCTGATCTGGCAAACAGGCTGTGAGCCTGTGGGAGACCTATAGTTGAAATTGTTGACTTGGGGGCACCCAGTTCTCCTCTCCTCCCCCCATTTCTAAATTTTTGCTTTCCCATCAGATAAAAATATAAAAAAGAGTGATTATTGGGTGGCCCCAGACACGTTACACTGCATGAACCCCACGTTGCGCTCCTTCAACAATATGTGGATGTGGGGGCACTGGGGGGATCCAAGGTTGTGTGGTGGGGGCCATATGTTATGTTTTCCGCTGTGTTCCGCAGTAGACATCATGGTTTTCATGAAGTCCACATCCACCGTCAATTGCTGTCGGACCACTATGCACGCCGGCCTTGCTTATTTGTGATATTCTCTGCGTTTTGGGCCAATGCCATTGCTGAGCGCCAAAATCTTCAAGGGTTCTGTCAATCTGAAAGACCATCAAGGAAACTGCCACCTATAATATGTCTTTTTGGTTCTGTTGTGTGACTTTCATCTTGGAATTCCGAGCCCCATAAAAGGTACCTTTTTGTAAATGTGTAATGTAATGTGCCGTCACGGCTTCAGTGCTTCGCTGCAATGAAAAGAGGCCTTTTTTGAATTTTAACCAAAACGTAGAATTTGTTTTGGCGAATCGATTTTTATTTTTGTTTTTGAAAATTGTTTTTAAGAATAATAACTTAAAGTTGTTTTCAGTTGCTCTTTCATTAAATGTGCGTTTGATAAACTGTTTTCAAAAAATAAAAACAGTAATTAATTAAAATGTTTGGACAATTATTTTTAAAACAATTTAATCTTTAGAAGAAAACAACTAAGATTTTTTTTTTTTTTCCTTATATCTCAATTAAATGGATTGCATATTAAGAATCTTTCACATGCTTATGTTATCTCAAAAGATATTCATAAACGAGAGATCAGAATCCAAGCCCACCATTTCATACATTTCATCAAATACATAAGAGGTGAAGAGCAAGACATCATCACTGCTAGCCTACAACATGGAGCTCGCTGAACAATTACCCAAACATTTGCAATAAATTGACACAACACAAAATGAAAATAGTCTTGCAAGAAATTGACACAGAACGAGCTCTCTCTCTCTCTCTCTCTCTCTGAAACAGAGCCTTTCTCTCTAAGAAAAGTCTCTCTTCTTCGTTGGTCTTTCTCACAGGGGGGAGGCTT
The DNA here is from genome assembly GCF_958979055.1 of Alnus glutinosa. Lineage (NCBI taxonomy): Eukaryota > Viridiplantae > Streptophyta > Magnoliopsida > Fagales > Betulaceae > Alnus > Alnus glutinosa. The sequence continues at coordinate 20,324,545 of NC_084899.1, read as the reverse complement.
CATGCCTCCCTCCCGGTTTCTGTTTTCTTCCTCGTAGCCTTGTTGGGCTAAGGGGTTTTGTCTCCTCCCTAGTTCTCTAGTGGAGGCTAGAAGTCCCCCAACCGTTAGGGTTGTGTGGTGGTTTTGTCCCCCAGGTTTAGATTCGGTGGTGGTAGCGCCCCTTCTAGTCCTTTTGGACTTTGAAGGTTTTGTTTTGTTTGTTTTTTATTGTTTTAAGATAGGAAAACACCTAGGGAGTTGCTGAAGGAGGAGTGGTGCTCTACTAGTGCCGTTGGTGGCAGTGTTGGCCGTTCTTCAACATTTTAAGCATGTCGCGAGGCCAGATCTGTATTAGTTTGTTGTCTTCTGTTCGGCACGCGCCCCTTAGCTTCAGTTGTCGGGGTCTTCTGGTCTTGCTATTGTTTTTTACGGCCGGATAGATGGTGACTGTTCGGCGGGTAGCCCTCACGTGCCAGGTTTTACTGTCATTCTGAGTTGCATGTGAGAGCTATGCTCCGTTCCTTTTGTCGTGGGTCGGTGGCATCCGGTGACTTTTGGTAGTTGATGTTTGGTGGGGTGTCTTTTGGGAGGCAGTCTTCTTCTGGTTGTAGCTTTGTTTTGGGTGGTTTTCTTGTTTGTTGTTGTATAGATCTGAGCTTGGCTCAGAGTTGGATTTACACCTTATTGGTGTTGTTCTGTGTACACTAGTTAATGGTGATTTGTTCATGTTGTTGAATGCTTTATGAAAGTTGAACTTTCCTTCCAAAAAAAAAATAAAATTTGATACTAAACAAAAACAAGGAGTCAATTTATGCAAACCCATGTAAATGTTATCTTTATTTGTAGCATCAATTATGCCTCACAAAGATCCATACATATGCAAAATAAAGTTAACTTAAAGGATTTGATAACTAAGAGGCAATTAGTCCAAAAGGAAAAAAAAAAAAAGATAACCCCAAGGATCCAACGAAGTGCATCATGCAATTGAAGGAACTTCTTGGAGTACCAAAAAAAAAAAAAAAAATGAAACGTATTTACTATCATGTTTGGGTATTGGAGATGTGGTGCGAAAAAGATGCGATGCGAGAATGACAATTACAATTACCTCAAGAAACGCTGTTGATTATTGATCCTTGTCATTCCCATGAATCGAATCGCAGATCAACACTACCCTTGTTGCTGTGGACTTAAAACCAAATGCGCATTTTTGTTGTTTCGTGAAAAATGTTTTCGGAAACAGATTGAACCCGTTTCCTGTTTTTGCTTTCTCAGTTTATGTTTTTAAAACAACCAACCAAACGCTCATCTACAATACCCAAACATGTTTTGCTGTTTTGGAAACAGAAAACCTGTTTCCAAAACAGGTTGCCAAATGGGCTATAGGTTGTGTTCCAATTGGGTACACCTTTGATTTGTTTCGGAATGGCGAAATAGGAAACGAAGGTGCATTGGCTTGCTAGGGAACTCTCGGGAGGATAATCTGATGTTCACGGTGGCCTATTTTATCTTACTTGTCATCTCTTTCATGGCTTGAGCTCGTGATATGGTGTTTGAATTTGATACCAAATGATAAATTTTAGCTCAATACTCTCTTGTGCCTCGTCTTGTAATGAGAAAAGGTGCTCAATAACTTATATACATGTAATTAGAATTGCACTTAAAAAAATATATTTAAATCGTAACAAAATAGCTTATTGAAAAAAAAAAAAAAACAATATTGTAGGAATAGTACTTTTCCAGCATATTGGGCTGCCTAGTTAAGGTTGAAAACTTGAAATATACTACTCATTTTCAAGGGTCAATTATGAAAGAGAGAAGATGCATGGTTGTTCGATATATGATTGAAGGTGTGTATTTACTTCGGAAGCGAGAAGCGAGCGAATGAGTGATGCGGTATAATTACTAATTAGGGCCGACTGGATAGATATTAAGGTTTAAGACAATATATTTAGGGATAATTGCACCGTTGGTCCCTGTACTATGCCATAATTATTTTTCACTCTATATGTTTTAAAAAGTGCATGGTTGGTCCCTGTGATATGCAATAATTACGTTTTACTCCTTGGATCAATTTTTCGTCCACCATTTTGATTGAATCTGTTAGCCCTACACGTCAGCGCCACGTGTCGCCAATAAGATGGCGGCACGTGTCCATCTTCATAAAAAATATAAATTTATTAATAAATAAATTTATTTATTTTTTTTTTTTAAAAAAACTGGCAGGCAAGGGGTGGCTGGGCCACCCCTGGCGGCCTCTGGGGGTGGCCCAGCCACCCCCTTGCCACATTTTTCCTTTTTTTTTTTTTTGTTTTTTTTTTTGAATTTTAATTTTTTCAAAAAAATAAGTATTTTTATTTATTTTTTAATAAATTTATATTATTTTATTAAGATGGACATGTCAGCGCCACGTGTTGCCAATAAGATGGCGACACGTGGCGCTGACGTGGTATTTGACGGAATCTGTTAAAATTTTTAACGGAATTTGATTGTAGGGATCGATTTGTAATTATTGCATATCACAGGGACCTCCCATGCACTTTTTAAACCATAGGGAGTGAAAAATAATTATGGCATACCACAGGGACCAACGGTGCAATTATCTCATAAATTTAAGTGGCGTCATTTTTTTTTTAATATTTATTTTAATTTTGATATTATATATTTTTTTTTATATAAAAATCATCATTATCATGTTTTGGGATGCAAAATTACTAATTAAATTTTTATATTCAAGTTTTTCTAATATCTTATTTTCAAATGATAATATAGCTAATCAATTTAATATTTCTTGTGACAATACTGTTGATCTTATGTAAAATTCTAACAATTTTAACTTTGAAAAGCTTATTTTTATAGAAGTAACTTAACATGCATTGTCATTAAAATTCTATAAGCGATTCATGCATTTAAAAAAGAATCAAGTCTTTTTATATAATTTAACATGTCAATTGGAGCACTTTTTTTCTATTTGTAAAATTTATTTTAAAACCTTTGGTTCTCAAAATAAAGCTAAACGCTCAATATCATAATAGATATCGTGTTTTAGAAAACCTTTGAGATTAAAACTTTTTTTTATTTTTTTTTATTTTTTGGCAAACTATCAAGGACCCGAATTGTAAATAATTATAAAGAGTGATTTGTAATCGAATATGATGCGAAAAAAATTGGATGTTAAAGACTTTTGGAGCGTTTAATTCTAATTTAGTAACTTTTTTTATCATAATTAGAGGCATTAATTAGAGACTATTTAATAACTTTGTACGCCTTAAACAATTTTTTGTTTTTTATTTTTTTTTAAAAAAATTTATTATACAATTATTAATTGAGGCCTTATTTTATTGGGAGCAACCACCTAAATTACCCAAGGCTTGAGCCGGCCCTAGCCCCTAGGTCAAGTCACGCTTATAGTGGCAAATATAAAAGAAATATTAAAAGTTCAAGTACATCTTTGAAATTAATTGGCAAATTGCTAAGTGGGTTCCAATGATTTTGACTTCATTGATTGTCAGTATTATTCAATATTCACCACACAACTGATTGGATACAACTTTGAATCTAAACCTTTCTTAATTAGGACTCGGACAAGCATTCAAATTTTTGTAATTAAATCAAATCACAATGAGAATTTTTAGTGATTTTTATTTTTTATTTTTTATTTTTTATTTTCCCACTCAACAACAATTATATGTGCATTTTAATGAAGATATTATGCTTTTTCATGGACCTGGCTGTCTGGGAAGCACGTGAAGGTATGTGAAAAGGAGCTAAAGGCCATGAAGGAAAAAGATCAGATTTCTACATCTCTAATTCAAAAGCATGTAGCTCTTTAATGAGGATCTGGCCCCCTTTCATGTGCTAATTAAAAGGCCTCATCTTTTGTAATGTGTACGTGTCGAGCAAGAGAGGTTGGATTTTTCTGTTTTTTTGTTTTTCCTTCTTTCTGGTAATAGCATTATAGCAAGCAGTTTTCTGTTTATAAAAAGAAAAGCTTCAAAAAATGGGGTGAGAGAGGCTCGAACTCTCGACCTCAGGATCACTCAGAAGCTATGAGACCTACGCGCTAGCCAACTGCGCCACCACCCCGATGTCCAAATGTCTGACATAATAAATACAAATCTCTTACTTTTTCAAGCTTTAAAACTACCATACCCACGTGCTAAGAGCAGTCAAAATTAGCTCTTTAAATTTGATTTTTAATTTTTTTTTTAACAAAACCTATAAAAATTATTATTTAACTAATTCTCTATCAAAAATTAAATTTAACATCCATTAGAATCTCTCTTCAAATCCTAAGATAAAAAAGTAAATGTTAATTTTTATTTTAATATTATTTTCTGCATTCAATGCTTCAAAATGTTTGGCTTGACTTAAATTTAATGCATTGAATACTTTTACTAGTTAACTTTATCAATAAAAATAATATTTGTAATCATTTTTCAAGTCTCAATTCATTTTATGACAATAAAGTGATTTTTTTTTTTTTTTTTTTTTTTTATAAGTAATAGAAATTTTATTAAAAAAAAGTAAGACACTCCTAAGTACACAGAGTGTACAAAGGAACAACACAGCTAGCCCATAAAGCGAAACCCAACAAGACCCTCTAAAATTTAAACACCCAACAACACCCAAAACCCTCATGAACCCCAAAACCCAAAACAATAAAAGCCCTCAATAAACACCAAAACAATAACAAAACCCTGATGAAACCCAAAACCCAACTACAGTAAAAGCCCTCAAAAAAACCCAACCCAAAAGAACAAAAAAAGCCCCCAACAAACCCGACCCAAAACCCAAGAGAGACACCCAAACCCGAGCCAATAGCAGTCAAAAAACAGGCCCAAAATACAAAAGAAACCCAGAAATGCAGGGGAAAAAAAAGAAAAGAAACTGCCCAAAATACAATTCAATTCTTCAACGGAATGACTTCAATTGGCTTTGAAATTCAATTCATTTGATTGAAATAAATATAAGGGAAAAGTACACATAACCTCTTAAATTACCACCAAATTGTCAATGTGCCACCCAAACTACTAATTGTGTCAATGTACCCTTATAAACTACTAAACAATGTCCATGTGCCCCACAATAACAAAAATACCCTTCACAAAATTATTAAAAATCTTAAAAACAAAACATAAACAAAAATTATTTTTTTAAAAAAAATTAAAATAAAAAAACCGAAAAATTATTTTTTAGAAATTGTTTTATATAATTTCAATTTGGGCCACCCCTTGAATTTTCATTTTTTTCCTTTTTTTTTTTTTTCAAAAAAAAAAAAAAAAAACTTTTCTTTTTTTCGATCTTTCAAAAAAAAAAAAAAATCGTTTTTTTATTTTATTTTAAAAAAAAATATATATTTTTTTAGTTTTCTCTCTCTCGAATTTATAAGGATATATGTTTTATTGAAAAAATTTTAGGGTTATTTCGTCTTTTTGTTAGCTTTAGGGGGTATATTGACATTTTTTAATAGTTTAAGGAGAGACATTAACACACTTAGTAGTTTGAGAGGCACATTGACAATAGAGTAGTAGTTTGAGAGAGTATGTGTACTTTTTCCTAAATATAAATTGGAATGAAATTCATTCGTTGTACTTGTGTGTGAATAAAATAGGAATATAAGAAGAGTTAACAGATGATATTTGAACTTATTTTTCTTAAAAACCAACCCATCTCTGAAACAAAATAATTGGTGTGACTGCTGCATGCAAATCTCTCTGGGTTCTGAACAGTGTGTATTGGTGAAGCTTTTTCATCATTTGATCAGTTTGTTCAGGGAGCCATTCATTACACTTAATCCGGCTTCGGCTTGGACAGGTAACAGGTTCATTATCCTCCCAAATTTGAGAAAGTTAGCTAATGGTTAAGCAAATACTTCTTGTCATTATCATCCAAATCAAGACTGTCTAGATCTCCTCCAAAATCTATGTTGATCTCACTTCTTTCCTTGCCGTTCAGCTCTTTTGTTTCTGAAGCATAAACTTCAAAGTACTCGTCTCCTGTTGAGGGAGAATTATCTTCCTCTAGCTGTTGCATTTCTGACTCTAATAATGTCTGCATTCTTGCCCTCTCCCTGTCTCTTGGGTATGTGCAATAGAGGAAGGAGTAGATGAAGCAACAGATTGCCATTGGAACACCAATTGCCGTATAGAGTGCCTTGGCAAGTGATGCAGCATTCTCTCTATCCGTTTCTATCTCTACAGAGTCCGATGATCCTTTTGGAACTGGTTTATAACCATAAACGTGCTGAGCCAAAATCCCAACTACAGGGGGAGCAAATGACGCCAGTATGGTCTCAAAAGATCGATCCAAAGCATAGATGCTTGTACGGGACTTCTCAGGGACTATCTCTGCAAATATGGGACTGTGTGGATGTTAGTCCACAAATATAAAACAGGAAATTAAATGTTCCTAAAGTGTGTCATAGAGTTGCTTTCCTTAAGAAATTGTTTGCCTCCACCAATTCAATAGCAAACACTTTGAAGTGCATAAATTCTCTATAGTTTGGTTGCGTTTTGCACAAAACGAAACTAAATTAGACTTTCTATTCTAGTAAGAGAGATAAATTTTAAAACTACATAAGGTTTTGAGAGAGATAGAAGAAGAGAATTTTCTGTCTTCAACTCGGCCTGCAATTTTACACAAATCACCAAATCAAATGCCATTTGTGCCCTACAACCCACTGCTGCGCGCGCGCGTGTTCGGTGCTTCGCACTGTACTAGAGCTTACACAAGTACATACACCCAAGTATTACTTGTTTTAAAGCAATAGTTTATTGTGAGTTAGGCATTATACATGTGTACTTTAATTTCTCATTTTCCCATGTGAGATTCTTTTCTACTAAGGCTCTTTAAATCATCCATTTCAAAATACACCCAAATCATAAAACATATATACACACTAATTTTGAAAACTCTTTTAACAGTTCAACGTTTTGGGGCTTTCACTGTTATGGGTTTTGGGGTTTTTGAGGGTTTTGTTGGGTTCTGCATTATGGGCTAGTTGGTTCTTCTTTTGTATACTCCCTGTGTACTAAGGGGCACCTTACGTTTTTTTAATGAAATTCCTATTACTTATAAGAAAAAAAACAGTTCAACGTTTACATATCGAAGAATAGTGGAAAACTAGAGGTATAAATATTCTAATTTAATCATTTCATTTTCAAAATTCAGTAGTCTGGCATGCATTACTTCAGACTATGACATTGTGGACTTTGATGTAGCAGCAGCTCCAGTTCAAGAAATAATCATTATTTGACATGTTATGCCTAAACAATTTTTCATCTATACAAGTGCGTGTTTATTGGTGAAAAGATGCCATGTGTAGGAAAAGAAAGTAACAATTGAGTTGTGGATTGGATTTGTTGCTCTGCCCACATGAATCAATCAACACAACGTAAGTAATGCTACACCTGCAATTCTTTTACAATTTGTTAACACGTGTCACAATCAAATGTAAGTAATGCTACCTCCGCAATTCCTTTACAATTTGTTAATATATGTCAGCATATTATTAGAGTGTGTCAAATTTTTTTAGTGATTGACGTAGCTTCAATCACAAGCTGACATGTGTCAACTTGTTGTGAAAGAGTGGTAGGTCTAGAATTTTTCCAAACGTATATATAGACGCATAATTGAGCAAACCTGCAAAAAGTCCATTCTTTTTGCACATTGCACTTATCTTGAATAAGTATACAATTGTAACTACTTTTTCAACTACATCAAGAATACGTACTTGTTAGTTGCTGGAGCATTCCAGGATATGGTCAATCCCATTATGAACAGGACCAGCCCATGCATGAATGCCGTGGATGGATCATCAGGCAATACCAGCAGCAAAATTGCAGCTAAAGGAATGGCAGAACCTGAGCTTATCTGTGAAAGGATTATTCTCCCGGAATTTGGTAAGCGTTTTGCAAGCAAATCCCCCATCTTCCCTCCAAACAGACCCCCTAGTGAAGCAGCAATTATAAAGAGCATCCACAGGAATGCTGTTGTCTTATGGGAGAAACCTATAAGTTCTAACCACATAGTGGCAAATGACAATGCAGACCAGGGGAATGATCCAGAGACACCCTGAGCCACAATTATCTGGAAAGATGGGATTCTTATAACAGATTTTGCTTCTTTAGTTAGGTACTTAACTTCTGACCAAAAAGACTTATGTTGAATTCCATCTTTAGCTCTATCAGTCTCAGAAAAGTTTGGATCGTTCGCAAAGAGGCGGACCAAAATACCTACTATTACACTTACTAGTCCAACCAAAAGGAAAGAAATTCTCCAACCAGGGATGCCCATGAACGATGTTTGCGCTAGTAATACAGAACAAAGCCCCCCAATTATGGAGCCAAAACTTGCTGTTAGTTGTAGCCATCCAAAAGCCACACCACGGTTGCTATCATCGGTTGAGTCAGCAACGAGGGACTGAATGGCAGGTGTAACTATGGCAAGTCCAATCCCATTTAAACCTCTTGAAACTGCCACCTATTTGATCAAACCAGGCAGCTAAGTGTTAAGTTGTTTATCTTGCAAGTCATGGAAAACAAACAGAATCAACAGGAAAACTTCATCTCCTGCCACAGGTCTTTTTTTTTTTTTTTGAAGCTATTCATCACAGAATGAAATTCTTTCATTAGGGCTTAATTCATATTACCGATATATATATTTTGTGAGCCAAAATCAATGAGAATTAAACGTGACTAGCCACAACCCTGTTTTTTTTATTGCCTATTCTAGAAAATTCTAATTCCGAATAGAAAGTAAAAACTCTCTTTTTACAAAGCAAAATGTATTGCTTATTGTAGGAATCATACAAAGTCTAAAATCTAAAACTACCCCAACTTACCCATTAAACCGACCCCATTTCATGGGTGGCAACCGTGGCATGCTAATATGAACATAACCCAAAATTTGTAACGTAACCAAATCATGTAGATCATATTCATATTCCAATAATTCCATCCATTTTCAAGTTCAACCATATCCACTACATGAACATAGATCTGTACATGTTAACATGAACATAGATCTGTACATGTTATAGATCTGTACATGTTAACATGAACATAGATCTGTACATGTTAACATGAACATAACCCAAAATTTATAACGTAACCAAATCATCTAAATCATATTCATATGCCATCCATTTTCAACTCAACCATATCACAGCATCCAGTTTTAGATAGAAATAACAAAGAAACAAAATCACCAACACACACATACAGAGAGAGAGGGAGGGAGAGAGAGACCTGGAAGTAGGTGGAGGAGATGGCAACGAGAAAAGTGGCGGCGGCCCAGAGAAAAGCGCCGAGAGCAATGACATGGGCACGGTTGTGACGCACAGCCAGGTAAGCGGCAAGTGGGTAACAAGAGGACTGCACAATGGATCGGAACAGAGTGAGCGAGCCCAACCCAGTTGGGTCAGTGTGAAGAGCAGCCCCTACCTCCTTGTACACCCCTGGCAACAATGACTCGTCAGCCCTCTCCATAATGCCCGCCAGATTCACCAGCACCAGCGTCAGAGTCTCAGATTTCATTTTCAAAGTCTCTTCCTCTGTTTTGCACCTTAAAACGGAGATGTTTACCAACCAGATTGTCCAGATCTCTTCCTGTCTTGGGGGGAGAGAGAAGAGGGAGGGAGGGGGTCAAGCTGTCAAGGTTGACCTGGACAGTCTGTGTGCGTGTAAGAAAGACTTGAAACTTGAAAGTGAGGTAAACATGGCAACGGGTTAAGTCTTAAATTTGGCGCCCAGAGTGAAGTTTGGGAAATTGCCACGTGTGGGGTTAGGATTTGCTTTTAGGTACTTAAATAAGAGTAATTACCAAACAAAAAGGTACTTAATTCTTAGGGATGTGTTATTTCCATTAACATGTCTTGTTTTGTAAATGTTGTAAACCACTAATATGTCTTCTTACGTAAATGTTGTGCACATTTATATTATGCAAAAATCATTTCTTTAAAAAATTGGTTAGATTATTTGCTTTTTATGGAAGGAAAGAGAAAGGACAAGGGTGTTGTTGAGGCAGAGGTGGGTGCAAGAAGTTTTGTCTTAGGTTAGGCCTAAGGAACCACTTAATCTGCCGTTGGTATCTATACTCGGTAGGAAACAAACGGATCATTTCTTAGGTATAATTTAGGTTTATTATAAAAGTTTTGTAAGTATAACATATTGTAATTTCTAGGAAAAAAAATTGCAAAAACAGTCTATATAGTTATTGTAATTTACAAATCACTCTGTGCATTATAAAAAATAATTCAGAAATTTTTAGGTAGGCCAAAATAACAATTTAATTTTTGCAATCAAATTCCGTTAAAACATTTGACAGATTCCGTTTGTATGCCATATCAACACCAATAGCTGGCTTTGGGGTGGCCTGCGAGCAGCAAGCCACCCCAAATGGGGCCGGGTGTGGCGCGCTGCCACTGGCAACCACCCCCCCCTTTTTTTTTTCTTTTTTTTTTTTTAAGTTTTTAATATTTAGGTTTAGTATATTTATTTATTTTTATTAAGAATAACATGTGCCATCATTCTATTAGTGTTGACGTGGTACACTGACGGAATCAGTCAATTGTTTTGACGAAATTTGACAGCAATGACTAAATTGTTATTTTGGCTTATTTCAAGGACTTCTGAATTATTTTGTATATCACAGAGAATAATTTTTAAATTAGGCCAAGTACATGAACTGATTTTACATTTTTTTTCTTCCTAATTTTAATATTCCATAGTGGATAAATTTCTTAGGAGTGGCTACCCTCGAAGTAGTTTTAATTTTGAAAAAGAATTCTTCGAAAGGTTTTGATTTAAATATCATTCAAGCCATGGCTCTCCTGCCATTCAGAATCAGTGTCAATGTCACTCGAAGGAGAGTCATGAGCGTCCAGTTTGTGCATTTCTGATACTATCAATGCATCCATTCTTGCCCGTTCACGGTCTCTTGGGTACGTGCAATGGAGGAACGAGTAGACGAAGCAACAGATCGGCGTTGGAATGCTCATTGTTAAGTAGAGTGCCTTTGCAAGTGATGCAGCATTCTCTCTATCTGTCCCAATTTCTACAGAGTTTGAAGATCCTTTCACATCTGGTTTATAACCAAAAACGTGCTGAGCCAAAATCCCAACTACAGCAAGAGCAAAGGATGCCAGTTCAATTCCATTTAAACCCCGTGAGCCTGCCACCTAATTAATCAAATGATTCGAAATGTTAGACTCTACTGCAGATAATGCTAGAGCAACAAATGCAACTATTGAAGTTTGTTTAAAAGTCTGACATATTTCAAAGTTTGTTCAACTTTTTGAAGCTTCAACATCAGTGAATGCAGCTCTACAATTATAAGTCATTTGAGTCTCTTTCTTAATTCAAGCAATGGGCAAGCACCTGACACATAGAAGCTCCCAAATGCAATATATCCATTTCCCTATTTTGAATGTTTTAGTTCTTTCCTCATCAGAGCTCGGCTATCAATATTTTGAAGGCATCTTGGCTAAAAACTTTTATCAATCAACAATGACTCACAACTTGATGATAGTATAAATCAACAGAGGGCATTCGAAGCTGTGTCAAATTGGATTTCATTTGAAGTGAGTCTAATTAATATCAAGTTTTAGCATATAAAACATGTAACTTGTATATGGATGTTCAAAAGCACGACCAACAGTGAAAAGTTAATAGCTTGAAAAGAAAAGAAAAGAAAAAAAAAAAAAGGCAGAACAAAGAAGGCCCTTAATTCCAAAGCCTATATTTCCAAGTTTACCAAACAGATATTATGCCTTACAAAAACAAAAACACTAAATTTGAAAAGTTCTAGGAATTTATAGCATATAGTAAGGTTGCTGCAAGGCTCAAGAACTTGATTTTTTTTTTTTTTTTTTTTTTTTTTTTTTTTTTTTTTTTTTTTTTTCATTTGAAAACTCACTTGTGATAGACATTGCCATTCGGTGACAACTAAGCACGTGAAAAATACGCGCGACCTTGGGACCCGAAATGTCGTCACAAAGGCGTGCAGAATTTCACCATTATCTGAAAGAATAATGATTGTTGTACACCAATCATACAACACCCCTTCATAAGGGATGGGCTCCACACACTGTGGGGCCCACCCCTTGTGAAGGGGTGTTGTATGATTGTTGTACACTTGGTGTACAACAATCACTCCCCTATCTGAAATGACACATTTGGTGACAACTAAGCACGCGCCGTTCAAATCTTGAAACATTGAATTTTAATTTGAATTGACAAGCAACTGATCGAAGGAATAGCTAGCAATCGTGGTCCAAAAATAATCCTAGAAAAAAACCGAGCCTCAACAACCTTTTCACTTAGCTTTGACTATACCTAAGTACAAAATTCGAGGGGCACCTCGAAAAGTTTTGAGCCTCAACATTTTCTCCTTTAGCTTCGACTAACCTAAGTGCAAAAGTCAATTAGCAGTCTTTCGGATATTACTTAGACGAATCAGTAGGAAAGAAGTTTCCAAAGCAAATTTTTAGAGAAAAAAAGAATATTTATTGCATGACATTTGAAGGTTACAATTGAGGCTCGAAAACAGCCTATTACAGTTAAGGCTCAGAAACGGCATGTTACAATTAGGACTTGGAAATAGCCGGGTACAGAATCAGAGACCTAAAAAGCTACTTCATCCTGGGGGGGGGGGTAAGAAGTTTGAACAAATTCAGCATATTTCTTCATATTTTTGATCCCTTTGACTTCCAATCGACATTTCATCGAAAGATGCTAGTTGGAAATCAAAAGAGATGAAAAACATGAAGAAGTATGCCCTGTTAATTTATTGGCTACATTCTGTTGACAAAATCACTATCATATCAGTGTATTGTTGTAATAGGGTCGCCGTAAATATTCATAATTTTCTAGAATATTCAAAGTTTAATTCTCCAGCTTCGAAAGAGCCTTAGTATGCCAATATTAGTGTTACAAGCATCTAGAAGGCAGTTTTCGAAGTCCAGCAAGATTCTGTGCAGTTTACAGTTCAGCATAGTCGGTTCCCTAGTTGTTGTCCGGACGACCTAGAGAAACGTCTGGACGCCCATCAGCGTTCGAGAAGATTCTGAACAACTCAGCAGACAGGGTTGGTGAAGACAGCATGCAACCGTCTGGACTCCAAAGCAACATCGTCCGAACACAGAAACTGAAGTTTAATGAAGAAATGCGTGAGACGCGTAAAAGAAGTCGGTTGCTGCTTGCCGTCCGGACGCCCACTGTCTAGGTCCGGAAGCCGCCTAGAGACCTTTGAATCAGTATTGTATTAGGTCTTCTAAAGCCTATAAATAGATGTCTCTAGGCTTGTATTATTCATAGAATTCGACATTGAATTCCAGTATGCTAAGAGAAGGTGTTTAGGCAGAGATTGTGAGATTTGCTAGCTTTCTTAGAGTTTTTGTGTTGTGTGAGTTGATCAGTTGAAGTCTAGTTTAGAAAGGAACCCTATGCTAAAGAAGTCCATTGAAGACCCCTTCAGGTAGGAGACCTGGTTGGGAGGCGTTCATCTATAAGTACGTGTCAGAGTTAAAGATATGACTACTGCATAAGAGTTTCCTCCCTAAGCTAAAGGAGTCCGTTGAAGACCTCTTCAGGTAGGAGACCTGGTTGGGAGGCGTTCACGTATAAGTACGTGTAAAAGTTAAAGGTATGACTACTACATAAGAGGTGTGTGTGAGTATGAGTGCTTTGTAACTAGCTTTGTCTTTTGAATAGTAGATTTCTTAGGATTGGCTGCCTCGGAGTGGTTTTTCTCTTAACTGAGTTTCGACTTTGTCAACAAAATATTTGTCTCTTTTTAAATTCCGCATTTAAATATTTTATTGTACAATTGATCATATACACATATGTTAAATTAGGAGTCTTTATTTTTCATGCCTAACTTCTTCGCAAAAGGAAATAGCCAAAGGCAGGCAGCTCCGAATCATGCTATGCCCATTGCCAATGCACTCCAAAGAGCATCATTTCGAAAAAGAGAAGAGGTATTGCGAAATATTTGAAACACCCACTAGAAACGAAGGTATATATATTGAGGAGGAACCATTAATACAACATCAATTCACGGGGCAATTGATGTGCCCACACGTTACACCAACTCAAGAATCAAAGCGACATCCATCAATGCACCGAAGATCGCGCGTAGTCAATGTGGAACAAAATCATTTGAGCGGCGCCTCGAATCCAACAGCCTAAGAATCGAAGTGTCGCCTCAAATCTAAAGGATCAAAAGTAGTCCTTTCAAGTTTGTAATTCCAACCTCAATGAATTTAAATACTTAATTCTCTTATTAATCAAGATTTAAACAAAAGAATTTGGGGGTAACTGATGGGGAATTATTATTCGCAAAGCCCCAAGCAGTTCCTCTACAAAAGTTTGGGCCCCATCGGCCCAATTGATTAACCCGGTCTAAATAACCCTGGTCCCATCAGCCTGTGATCCAGGCAGCCTCTATCAAAGGGGAAGTGGGCCTGAAAGTCCAACTAAGGCCCATCCCTAATCCAAGAAGAAGGGCCGTCGGCCGAGCCCAATGCAGGGCTCAACCCACTTCTTGTCAAAAGATGAGAAACTGCAAGAATCTGAGATATTCGGTTACATTTTACAAAGGTGTCTCAAGTCCGTTCGTGGGCGTACATGTTTCGAATTATTAGAACACTTGCATTCCAGGATATGCAGTACCCCCACGTTTCAAAGATCACGATCAGAGAGATGTTCTCTCTTATCTCAAGGGATTAATTGTCTCATCTTTTCAGTATAAACACAGACCAACCTCCAAGTATTAGCTAGCTGAAATTTTTATTATAAAAGCGTTGTCGTTATTATACCAAAGAAGCTGACTTAAGCATCGGAGTGGGATTAGCTAGCACTCTCAACAAACACTCTTATTGCTATACTGTTTTGCAGAATGAGACCAGAAACATTTTCAAACAGCTCGTGTCGCCTAACCATAAACTACATCAACAAGGTACTTAATAAGAGTAATTACCAAACAAAAAGGTACTTAATTCTTGGGATAATTATACCGTTGGTCTGTCATGCCCCCGTTTTGGGATATAAGGGAAGCGCGAACTTGAGCTATAAAACATCTCTATAATTTAAAACATGTACACATTTTCCCAGGAATAGCGCATAGCTATATTTCATTATAAGAACATATACATATTAGTTCTTGAGTTATTACATCTCATTTCTAGGAATTCAAAATAAATATGTACAATACAAAAGTTAGACCGGTTTTTATCGATCTATTGCTCTTAGGGTGGGATCTATGCCTTCCATAAAGAAAAGACTCCGGTCTACAATGTCATCTGAAAAGATTTAGGGGGAAAAAGGGGTGAATTTGACAACTCAGTAAGGAAAACACAACAAAAGTGAAATTTTCTTTTCAGGAATTCAAAATAGAATTCAAATAATTTAGTAAGTAAAGAAACAGTTAAATAACATACAATTATATCAAATGTAGAATGGTTCATGAATCATTTATGCTATGTGTAAGTTTTAATTTCCCTTAAAACCAGGATAGAATTCAAGATAAAAATCAGATAGAGAGAATGCAATTAGATTAAATGTACAACAATCCAATGTGTAAGTTTTATCCACCCTTGGTCCAATATCCGCTAATTAACCATGAGCGGCCCACGTTTGGCTCATCTCAAAAGACGACTATGAGCCCATCCTGTCGTCACAGGGGAGAGCCGTACCGGGTTGGGAACTTCCCTAGGTGAAGGCCACCTCGGCTAGTGGCACACACTTTCGTGCTTCTGTGTGTTTGCCATGCTACCCTATGAAACTATGAAACTGTGGAATCCGGATATCTATGACATGGTGCCGCGGGGGTAAAACTGTGTGCACGTGATACATGTACTATGAAATCAACCTTTGCTCATATGTAACATATGCCTTTGAAAACTATGATTCATAACATATACTATGATGACATCCTTTGCTCATATGGTGCACATGTAACACATATACTATGATATCATCAACTTTATTCATATGGTGCACATACTTTGGAAACTATGATTTCACATGTATCAAATATAAATGAAGTATGATCACATGAGATTCCAATCACATCATATGACAAGAGCATTACTATAATGGTGATATAAAAAGACAAGTAATATTAAAAGAGTTGAAAGAATTTAGAAAATCCCCGACTTTTTCTTTTGAAATTTTTTTATTAAAACTTTGCCGGGGTTTTGAGGTAGTGTTTCCCTTACCTGGTATTTTTTGAGCAGTATTTTAGCTACCTTCTACTACACCCAAAATCTGGAACTTTCTTGGTTTCCTTTCCTTTTAATTGCTGTTTGTTGAGCTGCTGGCCCGGAAGATGAGAGCAGACAAGAGAGTCTATATTCTGCTGTCCACCGAGAGAAAGAGAGGAAGAGCTTGCTGTTTTGGGAGAGAACCAAATGAGTTTCTTTGCTGTTTTTGTTACAAAAGAAGAGAAGAGAAAGCTTTGGAGGTTTTGCTGCTTCCCACTATTTTTCTGTTGAAAGCCGTGGGGGAAAGAGAGGTTTGAGAGGACTTCCTGCAGCTTTTAAAAGAAGAGATTCTACTAATTTTTCTGGTCTTTTTCTACTATGAAGAACCGAGAAGAGGGAGAGAGAGCAAGAGAGATTCTGAGATGTTTTTCAGGTTCTCTTTTCTTTACTGTATTTCTGCAGTAAATAGGAATGGTGCTGCTGTAAACTATAGAGAAACAGAGAGAGATGGAGAGTGTTTTTCTTAAAGAATTTTCTGAGTTTTGTTTCTTGTTCTACAGGTGCTGTCCGCGAGCTATACTAAGAGAAAGGTAAAAGTTAAAACAGAGTTCCATGCTCTGTTTTACTACAAAACCGTAACAAACAAAGAGAGGGAGAGTGAGTGACTTTTTCTGGCTTCCTTCTATGTCCTGATGGGTGAAGAGGTAAGAGAAGGTGGAGCTTTTAAGCACTAAACCAAGGGAAGAAGCTGTAAGGAAAAACAGAGAAGGTGTGAGAGTTTCTTTGAGAATTCTTCAAAGCTGCATTGTTTCCTGTGAAGAACATGAACTGCTGCTACTGGAACTCAAAGAGAGAAATAGAGATAGCAAAGAGAAGAGAAGAACTTGTTGTTCACAAAAGAAACCACCGAGAGAGAGAGAGTTTTGAGAGAATTTAGTGAGAATTGATTCCTTGAACGTGGGAGGGGTACCTTCTGTCTTTTATATTGAATTGGATGGCCAAGATCAACTCCTTTTGATCTCATCTAATGGATGGAGTTTGGCTTGAGGAGCAAGAATGATCAATGGCTGTGAATCCAGACGTGGGCCACAAGAAGAATCAAAGGGTGGAATTTATACTTGGGCAGCAAGCTAGCTTGAAAAAAATATCAACAAAGGGAAGAAAGAAGAAGCCACGTGTGAGGTGCTTTACTTGAATCATTTGGACTGGGTTGACGGGCTGATGTAGATATGGACTGGCTGAGCTTCACGTGTGGACTGGGCTGGGCTCTTTAAGGAATAGAAATGGACCCACAAATTTATATATGAATTTTCGTCCAAAACAGATGTGATATTTTTCATGGATATTTTCGGGTACTAAACGGAATCCAAAAATTATGAAATTCGGAGGGTAGCTAAAGGACTTTGAGACAAGCGTTCTAGCTTTTGAATCAATCAAAACGGAGTTTGTTTGACCATATTTTCGTTATTCCAAAGTTTAAGGTCCGTTTAAACCTTTATTGAACTATAATTAAACTAAAACAATAAAGATAAATGTTCCTTAGTAAATAAATATTTATTTTCATAAATATTCATATTTAAAAAAAACATGGGGTATTACATGGTCACTGTGGTTGGCCTAAATTACAAATCACTTCATGTGGTATCAACATGAATTCAAAGATCCCCGTGGTTGGCTTAATTTACAAATTGATCCCTAGAGTTAAATTCTGTTAAAATTTTTAACAGATTTTGTTAAACGCCATGCAAGCACCACGTCAGCCAATAAGATGGTGACACGTATCCATTGTAATAAAAAAATATATTAAAAAATAAATAAATAAAACTATTTTTTTAAAAAAAATTAATTTAATTTTTAAAAAATAAAATAAATAAATACAAAAAGCAAAGGGGTGGCTACAGGTTTCAGGTGGCCGCGCCGCGCCACCCCAGAGGTGGTCAGGGGTGGCGCGCGGCCACCCCCAAGGTTGGCAGCCACCCCTTTGTTTGTTTGTTTGTTTTTTTTTTCTTTTTCTTTTTTTTTTTTTAAAAAAATATGTTTTATTTATTTATTTTTATTAAGACGGACACGTGTCGCCATATAATTGGCGCTTACGTGGCATTTAACATAATCTGTCAAATTTTTTTTACGGAATTTGACTCCAGGGATCGATTTGTAAATTAAGTCAACCACATGGATCTCTGAATTCATGTTGATACCACATGGAGTGATTTGTAATTTAGGTCAACCACATGGATCAATGGTGTAATTATCCCTTAATTGTTTTGTCTTTAAATTGGTTAGATTATTTGCTTTTTAAGGAAGGAAAGAGAAAGGACAAGGGTGCTGTTGTTGTCCTGGTAGAGGTGGCTGCAAGAAGTTTTGGACGTGCTTAGTTTTGTGACTTTTGTCTTAGGTTATGGCCTAATGGTCCGTTTGATTGTTAAATTTTTGAAATTAGAATTAAAATTTTATTCTTTTTGTGAATTTCGAGACAAATAAAATGTGTTTGAGTGATGAGTAGAATTTAAATTCTTTTTGAAATTCTATTTGAGTGTTGGATTTTCGAGATTGAAAAGTAGTATTTTTTAATAGTAGGAAATGATTGGAAGTTTGAAAAGTTGTGTATAATGGTTTATGCTATAAAAAGTAGTGTGAAATAATGATTTATTATAAAAAAATTAAAAAAAATTATTTTATTTAAATAATAATTTTCCCAGGTGAGAGTGAGACCCATGGTAAAGCAGACGAATTTTTTCTACTGTACGGGTGTGCTGTCCTTTCTCCAAGTGGCAAGTGAGATCCACGCATAGTAAGAATAGAGTTTGAATTCTGGGTTTTGTCCAGGTTTAATCTGGATTTTCGGGTACAGGAAAAAGAACCGAGTAGAATCAAGATTCTAGGTGTGTTTGGGAACCAAAAATCTCTCGAAAGTATTTTTTTTTTTTTTTTTTTTTTTTTTTTTTTTTTTTTTTTTTTTTTTTTTTCAGTACAACAGAGAAAAAGCCAAAAACAAAACTTCAAGGAACCCTAAAGGAGAAAGAAAAATCCATTCCAAAACATGGAGGAATGGATGAAAAACTAGAAAGAGAAAACGAGATGGGAATGCAGTTAGAGGAAAATCTAGTCGCGGCCCAATTTGCCACATTGTGGGCATAGAAATTTGTACTTCGATTTAGCCGACCAACTAGTAGCGGAGAGGATGGTAGCAGAAAAATCCAAGATAATTGACGAGATACGCTAATCTTGTGTGATCGTCAGATTATTGATTGTGAGAGAATCACCTTCAAAAATAACATGAAACAACTGCAAATCAAAACAGAGTTGGACAGTGTTAAGGAATATTCCTCCCCACCTTAGAAAACGTCCACGTGGTGTCTTGAGCTTGACAAGGGTAAAATAGGCATATGGCATACATGAGTATAAGAAGGGGGTATCAAAATTATTAAAGCAGAATTGATTACTCTCCCTCTCCTTCCTTCTTCCTCTTCTTTAGACACTGGACTGACTTGATCGTCGGAGGAGGCTTCGCCGGCCAACCCCCGGCGGGTCTTTCTTGTTTTGCAGGCCAGCGCCTAGAGGAAGGGACGTCTCTGATTACGCCACGTCACCCGGCTCAAAAATATCATCAACATTTGGCGCCGTCTGTGGGAACGACGTGGTCATTCTTGCGAAAACAAAAGTTCAGAACCGTGACTGGTGGTAAGAGGCCTCCTTCTTCAAGAGAGGGCGAGTTGGGCAGATTTGGATCCACGCATGGCAGATCCAAACTCAGAGACAACATGTCTGCACTCTCATGTTGTGATTTCACGAGGATCTAAGTTGATGTGGCCTCCTGGTAGCAACTGAATTGAAAGCAAAGTTAACTTTCGCCAAGTGAGAATATGTGTAGCAATGGATTTGCAAATCCGGATTCATCGGCATCGGGCTGGTGGTTGACCGTGCACGACGGAAGATAAGTCTCCTATCCTTCATTATAGTATGGTATAGAATTTTGTATTTGTATTTCTCGACAACCCTCGGAGAAGGAAACAGCTTATCTTTCGCCTAAGGGGAAAAGGACGAAAGACCCTTTTTAGTCTACACGAATCATGTATCAAGCGTGGTTGGTGTCTAGCTTCGCATGTGTGGAGGTAAAGATGCTTGGTGTTTAATTTATTCGGCATGGAAGTGACTTTGTCAAAAATATAAGGTCAGGAGGTGGCCACGTTTCATGTTGAAAAAGGAAAAATCACGGGGAAGAGTGGCCTTGCTTTATCAGTTTCTAGGGAAAATGATGTTCTTCTGACAGCATCATTTATTGCGAATAAAAGGAGATGGGTTGTGAAATAACATTTGACTCCGGGCGTGGTTATGCAGTCAATTCTTAACTGGGGAAGGTTTGAGTTTTCCACCTTTTGATGAAAGTAATATAGATCAAATAAGGCTGTGTTCGTCGACCTCCCTGCATGGGAACTGAACGTGCCCGGACACCTGCGGGGTCCTACCAGCAGATGGTTACACCTTGTCATTGCATGATATATTCATAGGAAAAGCCCCGCTTGGTCGATGGTCGGTCAAACTGAAAAGCTGGATGGAAGACAGAGAGGTGGGTTCTTGGTGACTCTGGCGAGAATAAAGAACATTAGTGTTACTAATGTTATTTTCGAGTCTTCATGACATTAGAAGGCTTCCTCGGAAGGTTTCCGTTTCTGTACATCTTTTTTGGCCAAGGAAGGGCCTATTATACCGGATATTTAAATGGTTTACGCTTGCCCGTGGTTGGGATTAGTCAGTGGGCTGTAGGACACCCATCGGGCGAGTACAGAAAGGTTGAGGAAAAGCCATGTTTCGGATAGAGGAAGCTTCATGTCAGAGAAGTGAGAGACTTTTTAGAAGCAGTTTTGTCAAGGAATAAAAGAAGGAGAAGCAGTCACGTTTTAAGCTGCAAAGAGGACACGAAATGCAGGCCCCACTGGCATACAGTCACGCCTTTGTTTTACTTTGCAGCTATAAGAGCGTAACGTGCAAACTGCATTCTGCATGCCTTGTATTCGTGTTTGGCCCATTCAGTGTCCTCTCCGGCCAAAGGCAGCAGAGTGTAAGTAAAACATGGTTCCGGAGATGCTGACCTGTGTGTTCTTGGGTTCTTGGATCGTTTTGGTTGGTCTTCGAACGAAGGGTCTTGGGTACGGCTAAGCGTCAGTCCTGGATTTTCCTTCTCGGTTTCAAATCTGAGGACTTTAGATCCGAGTTGAAGTAAAGGCCTGGTTTTTGGGTGTTGATGGATTCCGGTGGAAGATATTTGGCCGCGCTTGAGGATTCCGTAAAGACATGTCCGAGGTCCGGGGTTATTTCCGGGGTTGTTTCCGAGGTCCGGGGTTGCTTCCGAGATCGTATCCGAGGTCGTGTACGGGGTCTGGGAGCCATGATTGTTATAATACTCTCCGAACCTGTTTCAGATTGATGATTTTATATGGGCTTGTCTGAATGTGGCTTTCACGAGAATTATAAAAGAAAAACGATGCCAAGAAGCGCAGTCAGTAGAAGCATGGCTCGAACCTCTGCATGCAAGCCGACTGGGACGTGTTCTGTTACACGCGGTCCGATTGAGGAGAGCAAGGAGCATCTGAGGAAGGTGCAGCGTTGTAGTCCAAAGAGTTATTGTAGAGACCACTTCCAGTCCGATAAGGTGCAGGCCGAGGGATCGGTCCCTCTGATGCGCTAGTTCCTCTGGTGCACCACCTAGGTAGCTTTCACTTATCTGATTTAAACGTGAAATGATGCTTTCCGACGACATCGGAGGTAAAGCTTGAGGCTCGAGATCCAATCCTGGGCCTGAGTTGGCCGGAATGTCTTCATTGTTACGATACATGCACAGATCGTTCAGGAGGGCTACGAAACTGGCCTTCACTCAGCGCACGAGCGTGCAATTGCGAGTTTTGGGTTTTAGATCTATCGTCACTGTATTGGGAATCACTTCTACGAAAATAAAAGGTGAGTTCGTTCGGGGTATCTCAGTGGCAGCAACGTCAGATGACGAACGCCTCCTCAGACCGTGTCCGAGGTCGTCTTTGAGATGGCTTCCGGGATCGTGTCCGAGGTCGTCTCCGGGGTCAGCCCGAACAGCTTTGTAAGATTTAATCATAATACACCCCCCCTAAAGCCTACGACGTCAACAACTATGACGAAAGCTGTTGAGAGGCAGTCGGAGGTCCGAGGAACTGCAGTGCGATGCGTGCAGAACTCAGATTGCCCATTGTGATCGTCGACTTCCCATTTTTCTGGAGATACTCGGGAAGGGGACTTTCGGGACCTCGGATAAGGCCACTTTGGAATCAGGGATGGCTATGATGGTGAAGGGATCGAAGGACGTGATTGTGTCGGATAAGGAGTTCAGGGAAAGGGTCGACGAGGTTGAGGGACTGATTCACGCAAATCTGGCCCATCATTACGGCAGGGAGGAGGGACTTCTTGTTTATGATTGTTTGCTCATGGGAGACTTGTATGCT
Source organism: Alnus glutinosa (assembly GCF_958979055.1). NCBI lineage: Eukaryota > Viridiplantae > Streptophyta > Magnoliopsida > Fagales > Betulaceae > Alnus > Alnus glutinosa. The sequence goes on along the minus strand of NC_084899.1, from coordinate 20,301,892 downwards.
CTTTTGCATGGAAACAGAGAGTCTGGGAGGACTCCATTTAATTGGGAAACCTGGTCCTACACTCGCATGGCCCAACAATCTCCCACACTGTGGTCCCCGGATTTTCAGCACACGCAAGGGTAACCTTTGCTTCCCTAGTATGTTCTCAAATGGAATGGTCGTACAATGTGCAGATGAGTGGACCCAGGACAATGGGATTTGTGGTAGAGGGTGATGAGGGGTTCTTGAAAGAACTTATCCGAGACTAGTTCCGTGGTCGTGCCCAAGGACAATTTCAGGGTCATCTTTGAGATGATGGAGGGTTGGCGAGAACCCGAACTCTCGATAGGTACGGGATCCTCAGGATAGCCTAAAAAAAAAAAAAAAAAAAAATTAGTTATGAGGTCGCACATCACCCCGGACACCTTATGTGGTAAGAGGGCAGCCTATCAAAGTTCAGGCTTAAAGATCCAAATGCAGGGGAGACTTTGCACGCTCTTCAGAGACCGGAGGGGCTGAGATAAGTTCCCTTTTCTCTTTTTATTCCATTTTATCAAATTCTGGATATTAAATATTGACGGCAGGAATATATGAATATATGTATATATATATATACATAAATTTCGGAGTGTCAGACCTGGGAAGGTCTCTCTGGCGGAAAAAGAAGACTAATAATTAATTAGCTATTGTGCCCCTAGGAGGCATAATTTATAAGGTCTCTGATAATTTCGTGATTTCAAGATTAATGCTAGACATATTCTTTTGTGCCTGCCGACTCTCAATTAATATTTGGATTCGCTAAATGCTTTTGTAAGCTTCGCTGCAGGCATGATTAAAGACAAGGACGGCGAGGAGCACAACCTCGGTAAAAAATCACATTGGCGAGGAGCACAACCTCGGTAAAAAATCACATTGGCGAGGAGCACAACCTCGGTAAAAAATCACATTGGCGAGGAGCATAACCTCGGTAAAAAATCACATTGGCGAGGAGCACAACCTCGGTAAAAAATCACATTGGCGAGGAGCATAACCTCGGTAAAAAATCACATTGGCGATGAGCACAACCTCGGTAAAAAATCACATTGGCGAGGAGCACAACCTCGGTAAAAAATCACATTGGCGAGGAGCATAACCTCGGTAAAAAATCACATTGGCGAGGACCACAACCTCGGTAAAAAATCACATTGGCGAGGAGCATAACCTCGGTAAAAAATCACATTGGCGAGGACCACAACCTCGGTAAAAAATCACATTGGCGAGGAGCATAACCTCGGTAAAAAATCACATTGGCGAGGAGCACAACCTCGGTAAAAAATCACATTGGCGAGGAGCACAACCTCGGTAAAAAATCACATTGGCGAGGAGCACAACCTCGGTAAAAAATCACATTGGCGAGGAGCATAACCTCGGTAAAAAATCACATTGGCGAGGAGCACAACCTCGGTAAAAAATCACATTGACGAGGAGCATAACCTCGGTAAAAAATGTCAATGAGGAATAAGGACCTCGGTAAAAAATCAGGAGAGAAATAAGGGCCTCGGTAAAAAACAACGAACCCGAGGAGGTGACCTCGTTAAAAACAGGGAAGAAGACGAGGATAAGGCTTTGAGAGAATCAGGTCACCGAATAAAAAAATCGGCTTTTGGCCTTTCGACCTTGATTCATTTTTATAGGCTCTGTGCTCCCAGGACAAATCACTCCGGCTAGCTATCCTCAGACCGGAGTGCTTTGGGGGGGAAGAGATTGGGGAATTGATTATTGAATGTTCGTGGAGTGCATTTCCGGAATTGATTATTGAATGTTCGTGGAGTGCATTTCCGGGGCAGATCAAAAATTGAGAAAGAAATTTTGACAGATAAAAATTTTCGATAAAATTGCAATTGCAATATTACGGGGAACACAACCTCGTCAAAAAATCAAGATAAGGAATATAACCCTTATGACGAATCATCAAGGGGAGACAGCTCGTCTCCGCTAGCAGGATTCCCTTAGATTTCTTAATCTCGGGAAATTTCAATGAGCCAATGGGAGAGATAGCTTAGTCCCGGTTGAGGACATCTTTTATTGGATGAGGCCGGAATGCCTACATCCCGGCCTTCGGATGGCTCTAACGAGACTGGGAACTTAGACAGAAGCGAATCTGTCCACGGACGACACCAGAACGATTGTTTCTCCATTTTCCCTTGTGAAATCCCACTGATCACCGAAGCACATCGGAATGATTGCTGGGAATGCCAGAAAAGCTGATCTACCGAGTGCCGTAGATTGACAATAACAAATTCGGCGTGAGAAATTATGATTTCCCATCTTCAAGACCATTTCACAGACTGTTCCTCCTTGAAAAAGGGGGTCCTCCTCGGATGAGGAAGCTAGAAAACTCATTTCGGACAATGGACCACCCCTCTTGGTAGAGGACAGGGGGGTGATGAGGAAAGTCCGATCTCGGACAATGGACCATCCTTCTTAGTAGAGGACCAAGAGGATAAGGATAAAAGTCCAATCTCGGACAAAAGACTACCTCTCTCGGTAGAGGACATGGGGGTGATGGGGAAATTACGATTTATGAGACATCCATTTCGGTGGTAATCCGAGGAAATTATTAGAGATTAATTTAGAATTCCCGTCATAAGGGTGTAACTTTCGTCAAAGAAGAGGATTTTATTAGATTTAATCAAAATACACACGTACATGAAGACGGAGAGGACAGACAACCCCGAAGGAATACTATGCATGGTAGTCATCTGATTGCAAATAATCCTGACATTGTAAAGAGGAATTGCCCGGAAACCTTAAAGGGATCATCCGCGCAAATTCCAAGCGCGGCTTGAACAGCTGGGCTCTTGCGAGCCGTTGAGGCAAAATTTGGGTGCTGCATAGTTCCTGTAGGCTGGACAGGAACAGGTTGGTGTGAAGCCCGAAGACACGCACCCCTCTACGCCTAAAGCCGGAGATCGCACATTCGATAGAACCGCCGTGGAGAGCCGATGCTTCACGGCGGTGAACTTCTAGACCAAAACCATCCTTAATGGATTTGTGAATATGTTCGGTCGTGAAGACCGCACCGGGAATGAAGAACATTATGAGAAGATCTGAAAAAAAAAAAAAAAAAAAAAAAGAAGGGGAAAATCCGATCTCCGGGAAAGGGATAAGAAGAAAGAAGGACCCACTCAAATGGGCAATCTGGAGACCAATGACCTTCTAGCAAAGGAAGTGACGAATAAATAGGGAGATAATGACAATCAATGCACACATGATTTACAGGGTGTTAGGTGAACCTAACTAATGGCGAATTTATGATGGAAATAAATTCCTGATTACTTACTATAAATGGCCTGGAGTCGCGTGGAACAGCAGTCAAATAAATGTTCAAGCTTTCACGGGGCCGAAGGAGGGCATTATGCAAGTTGGATAAGGAATGATCGATGAGTCAGTCGAGTAGCAGAGATTTCATTAGGTAAATTCTCCATACCTTTATACCAAAGATAGGAGAATTGGGGGGTAAGTGTTAAGGAATATTCCTCCCCACCTTAGAAAACGTCCACGTGGTGTCTTGAGCTTGACAAGGGTAAAATAGGCATATGGCATACATGAGTATAAGAAGGGGGTATCAAAATTATTAAAGCAGAATTGATTACTCTCCCTCTCCTTCCTTCTTCCTCTTCTTTAGACACTGGACTGACTTGATCGTCGGAGGAGGCTTCGCCGGCCAACCCCCGGCGGGTCTTTCTTGTTTTGCAGGCCAGCGCCTAGAGGAAGGGACGTCTCTGATTACGCCACGTCACCCGGCTCAAAAATATCATCAACAGACAGCTAATAAAGCTATATAAGCTTTTTCATACAAAGGGGTGCAAGGAGGATTAATCTTTGTAAAAGTTTGGACAATAGTTGGAGGACTGCGTTGATTATGAAATAAGGGATAATTGCACCGGAGGTCCCTGTGGTATACCATAATTATTTTTCACTCCCTATGGTTTAAAAAGTTCACTGGAGGTCCTCGTGATATGCAATAATTACAAATCGATCCCTGGCGTCAAATTCTGTTAAAATTTTTAACAGATTCCGTCAAATGCCACGTCAGCGCCACGTGTCGTCATCTTATTGGTGACACGTGGCGCTGACATGTCTAATTTTAATAAAATAATATAAATTTATTAAAAAATAAATAAAAAATACTTATTTAAAAAAAAAAAAAAAAAAAAAAAAAAAAAAAAAAAAAACAAAAATGGGAAAGGGGTGGCCTGGCCACCCCCAAAAGGGGTGGCCAGGCCACCAACAGCCCATGGGGGTGGCCGCGCGCCACCCCCAGAGGCCGCCGGCGGTGGCGCGCGGCCACCCCCAGTGGCCGGGGGTGGCGCGCGGCCACCCCTAGATCTTCTAAGGGTGGCCCGATGGCCACCCCCGGCCACTGGGGGTGGCCGCGCACCACCCCCAGAGGCCACCTGGGGTGGCGCGCGGCCACCCTTAGTAGATCTAGGGGTGGCCCGAAGGCCACCCCCTGGGCCTTGGGGGTGGCCGCGCGCCACCCCCGGCCACTGGGGGTGGCCGCGCGCCTCCCCTTGCAGCCACTGGGGGTGGCGCGCGGCCACCCCCAGTGGCTGGGGGCGGCGCGCGGCCACCCCCAGTGGCTGGGGGCGGCCAGGCCACCCCCAAAGGGGTGGCTGGGCCACCCCTTCAGCTTTTTTTTTTTTTTGTTTTTTTTTTTTTGAATTTTTTTTATAAAAAAATAAGTATTTTTATTTATTTTTTAATAAATTTATATTTTTTATTACGATAGACACGTGTCGCCATCTTATTGGCGACACGTGGCGCTGACGTGGCATTTGACGGAATCTGTTAAAAATTTTAACAGAATTTGACGCCAGGGATCGATTTATAATTATTGCATATCACGAGGACCTCCAGTGAACTTTTTAAACCATAGGGAGTGAAAAATAATTATGGTATACCACAGGGACCTCCGGTGCAATTATCCCATGAAATAATCACAAAAGTATTTCCATGTTGGTGGGGACCGTGTGGCCCCCTAATTGATTATGAAATAAACACAAAAAGTGACTTACTGTTCCAGTTGATCCCGAAATAAACACAAAAAGTGACTTACTGTTCCAGTTGATCCCGAAATAAACACAAAAAGTGACTTACTGTTCCAGTTGATCCCCCTAATTGATTATGAAATAAACACAGAAAGGGACCTACTGTTCCAGTTGATCCCCTAATTGATTATGAAATAAACACAAAAAGGGACTTGCTGTTCCAGTTGATCCCCCACCAACATGGAAATACTTTTGTGTTTATTTCATAATAAACCCGTGGGCTCAGGCGCTGGAATCGTTTGCGTTTGAAGTTCAAAAGTATTTCTTTAGGCTGATCAAATAGTCAACAAATCCTGCTTCTTGGGATATCATGGAAACTTGATCAAAACTTACCCAATAATAATTTTTGAAGTTTTTAATGTTTAGGTTTAATATATTTATATATATATATATTTTTTATTAAGAATGATACGTGTCATTATTCTATTAGTGCTGATGTGGTACACTGACAGAATTGGTCAATTGTTTTGACAAAATTTGACATCAATGACTAAATTATTATTTTAGCCTACTCTTAAAACCTCTTAATTATTTTGTATATCGCAGGAATTAATTTGTAAATTAAGTCAATTGCAAGGACTGATTTTATATTTTTTCCTAATTTTAATATTTTATAGTGGATAAATTTCTTAGGAGTAACTGCCCTTGAAGTAGTTCTAATTTTGAAAAAGAATTCTTCAAAAGGTTTTGATTTCATAACCAAAATTGTGTTTGATAGATTTCATGCTTTGATTAATTTGGTAATACCGCGTGTGATTGTTAATTTTCAATTTATTGTGACTACAAAGACAACAAATATTCACCCTACCAAGCGTTAGGTACGAAATTTAATGAATCTTGTCTATTGGGGAGCATAATCTTATCTATTTCAGTCAATTGAGAAAGAATAATGAACTTGGTACCAGTTACCAGTTTTCGTGACGGTGAAGTTACTTGGCATTTTCCGTAGTGCGACTATTGCCGTTTTTCTATGATGTTCGACTATTTTTACTTATAATATATGACATAAATTATTGAATATACATTTTTTTCAAAATGTGAGGGGAAATCCTTGGCGCAGCCGCACCACTCCAGCCCGCTCAACTTCATTATAAAAGCGGAACCCATTTCACGCATCGCTTACAACACGCTTGGCTGGTCTACGCCATTTCCATTGTTGCGGCTTTATATTCCATTTTGATCTAACAACGGTAACAGCAAATTCTTTATCATTTTTTTTTTTTTTTAATTTTAAAAAAAATTTAAAGAATCAAACCATCTTTTTTTTTTTTTTTTCTTCTCTCTCTTGCTCTCTCGTGCCTGATTCCAAATGAAAAGAAGCGAGGCTCTCTCTTGAAATCCCTCCTCCTCCTCGTGATTGACGGAAGTTTGGCTTACATATTTTGACATTACGTCTACCATGTAAAAGACTAAAGTAGTTGGATGTGGTGGGTTCCAAATGCCACGTTAGTCTGCTGCCACTTACAATTATTTAGCCATTTCAATACAGAAGGTTAACTGGTTATAGATTCATTAGCATCTCTCTTCGATTATACATAGGGTTAACAGTTCTATCGAATAATTTTTATCTTTATATTACATCATAGCATTTTTTTAAATCCAAAACAAAAAATATCATTCAAAATACGATAAATAATGCTAACGTAACAGTTACAACCAACTATTTAATTTAATTTTCTTTTAAACAAAAATATTTTCATGTTGGTGTGGACCATGTGGCCCCCTATTTTGATCAATTGGAATAGTTTAAAATTCATAATAAAAAGTTTGCAATATCGCCAATATAAATTTGAAAGAAGTTTGCAATAATTGGATCTCTCCCTTTTATGAACAGGGTTTTCATGTGAGAATTGAAATACGACCATGAATTTAGTAACATTATTAAAAAAGAAAAAAAAAAAAAGAAAAAAAAAAGAGAGAGCTGTCATCTTAATTTCTGTATTTAGAGAGAGAGGAAAAAAAAAAAAAAAAAACCCTCAAAAGTTAAAACGTTTTTAATGGTGTTGGAGGACTGCGTCCAGTGCGTCAAACACTAAAGGATTTCCATGTCGGTGTGGACCACGTCGGCTCAACTGGAATAGTTTGAAGTTCGGTAGTATTTTTAGGCTGATCAAATAGTCAACAAATCACGCTTCTTGGGATGTCATGGAAACTTTGATCGAAAGACGTCCCTAATAATTTTTAAAGTTTTTAATGTTTAGGTTTAATATATTTATTTATTTTTTATTAAGAGTAATACATGTCATTATTCTATTGGTGCTGACGTAATATATTGATGAAATCGATTAATTGTTTTGACGAAATTTGACAGCAATAATTAAATTATTATTTTGGTCTATTTCGAAGACCTCTAAATTATTTTATATATCGTAAAGAGTGATTTGTAAATTAAGTCAATCAAAAGATTGATTTTACATTTTTTTTTCTAATTTTAATATTCTATAATAGATAAATTTCCTAGTAATAACTACCCTTGGGGTAGTTCTAATTTTGAAAAAGAATTAATCAAAAGGTTTTGATTTCATAACCAAAATTGTTGTGTTTGATTGATTTCTTGCTTCGACTAATGTGGTAATACTGCGTGTGATTGTTAATTTTTAATTTATTGTGACTACTAAGAAAACAAATATTCACCCTTCCAAGCTCTAGGTGTTATTTGAGCCTGCTTTCGACGAATTTCCATGGACAAACATATCAGCTTGTACGAAAGTTACTGCAAATGACGCCTCCCATAAAGTGCTTGTTTTCTGCCAACTGCCATGACCGGATAGAAGTGGCAACTTCTTTAACTATTTCAATCAAATGACCGGATATAAATGGCACTCTTGACTGAAATCAAATGGCACTCTTTCACTATTTCAATCAAATGACCGGATAGAAATGGCACACTTTCACTATTTCAATCAATTGAGAAAGAATAATGAAATTACTTGGCAGTTTCCGTAGTGCCTTTTCTATGTGTTCGACCTTCATCCCTTTTTTTTTTGTCATTTATATACTTATAATATATGACATAAATTATTCAATATATTTTTTTGCCAAAATGTGAATGGAAGTCCTTACCCTCCCTCTCACATAATTTCAGTGCCTTTTTTCTATGTTCCACTTTTTTACTTATTATTATTATTATTTATTTATTTTTTATGTCCTTTATATACTAATAATATATGACATAAATTATTGAATATACTTTTTTGCCAAAATGTGATTGCTAGCAATTGGGAAGTCCTTGGCGTAACTTTTTTACTCATGCTCCCGGTGAACCTCATTCTAAAACCGGAACCCACTTTTTCTTTGTCCATTTTTTTCCACCCATTTCACACATCGCTTTCGCCACGCACATTAAATACCGATTTGAGGCATCCCATTTTAGCCTCACACCGAAAATGAACAATTCTACTCCTCTGTCCCAACAAAATGTTCAGAGATTTGATCACCCTCAAGGACCACAGCCACCTCCCGACCTAGAAGCAGGCGCTCAACCAATTGATTTGGAAGTGCATAATCATATTAGAGATTGGGTCAAGATAATGGTCACCTTTTGCTTAGCATTCGGACCTGCAATAGCTCTCACATATGCCCAAATTCACTCCGAATTCCCTCCAACCTTCCACGTGCTCTCTTTTGAATCCTTATTATGCTTTGCTTCCTTCTTCGTCAGCAAGTTCATGAAGGCCAAGTTTCCTGTGATAGCCCGAGTGCTCGACTTTGTTGGTGTCTTTTTTGCAGTGACAGCTTACTTCACAGCCATTACAATATCATTTCCTCTGTACCTCCAAATTATCGCTTGGCTGGTCTACGCCATTTCCATTGTAGCGGCTTTATATCCCATTTTGTTCTAAGAGTAGAAGCAACAGACTCCCTACCATTTCTTTCCTTATATATAAACACCCAACAACAGCTTTTTTTTATCTTTCTCTATATCATTAAAATAAAATTTTTTACTTTTTACTTTCTTTTTTATTCATTTCTTTTCGTCTATCTTCATTTCTTTTCCTCTCTTTCTCGCTCTCTCGTCTCTGATTCCAAATGAAGAAGCCAGGCTCTCTCTTGAAAGCTCTGAAAGCCAGCCACCCATGGAGGTTGAGATCAAGCTAAGCGTTTTGATTGGAGTCTCTACTGCTTCCATTTTTCTATGCATTTTCTTGGAACTCAAAGCCCCTTCTTTGTCAGTTTTGGAGGGAAGCTTTTCTTTTCTTTTCAGTTTTCTGAGCATCTTTTTTGTGTTCAAAGCTTCCTCTTCCTGAAGCACTGTTGTGTGGAGCTCCTCCATCACAGGTTTAATAAGAACAATGGGCGGTATCTCATCAATCAACCCTTGTTTGGAATGGGAATCATTGGAATGATAGGACTGAGGCTTAAGCTCTTTGAAATTTAGAAGTCCTTTGAATTTCACGGTTTCAAGTATTTTCTTCAGTGTTCTTCGCTCTGGATCCGCATTAGAATGGGGTTTCCTTCCCCTTGGCCTATCAATATTAAAGACATGCCTTCGCTGATTCAAAATTCTCTCACTCTCTAAATGTTTCTGGAGAGGGGTCCACAATGGTTTTGAAGGGAGATCTTCTAGACCCATAAGCTTGGCAATCAAATTTGGGCCTTTTGCCTTCTTCTGTAGAGCTCCAAAATCATATGCATGAACCATCAAAGACTGGCTCGAGCTTGTGGAAGGAGTTTCTGAAGCTGAGTTTAAAATCTCTTAGATGAAGATAACCCAGTGGTTGGGTTTGGCAATAGATTCTGCCGCGAAGGATAAACCATCAAAATGACGCATACCAGTTCCAAACGGAGTCCCGTGTTGCTGTGAAGGATGCGTGAAGGAGAGAGAGTCAAAGAAATGTACTGAGTAGCTACAGTATTACCTAAAAATAGGATAGCTGTTGTAATTTGTTTTTTTGTAATAATTTTTTAAATTTTTTCTATTTTAAATAATAGTACTATTTATAGAACATTTATTACAAGTACTTTAAGCAGAATCTTAGGTTATTTTGGGTATTTGGAGTAGTAGTAAGAAAAATGAAAAAAATTTATATTATATTGAATTTTTTTATTTAAATAATTATAAAAAAGTAATGATAAGCAGGAACAGTCAACTGTGTCCCCTGCCTTCCCTTTCCTACGTGGAAAGGGAGTTTTCTTATAAAATAGAAAAAGAAAATCGAAATTTTGGATTCAAAAAAAAGAAAAAACCGTGGAGGTTTTTTCTAATATCCAAACCGTCAATTTAAATCAACGGTTCAAAATAGCCATCCGTAATAATGACACCTCAGCGATCCGCGTGAAACAAAAATCATCAAATAACTAAAAAAACAATTCAAACAGAAGGTCCTCTCCCTGTCCCTCTCTCTCTAGCCGGACTCTCTCACTTTTCGCCAGAAAATCTCTCCCTCGCCGGAAACACTACTCTTTCGTCGGGATTAAATGTGGGTTTAGTCATTTTTCTGGTAGAGATCTTGCGTAACCATTTGTGGGCATTTGGTCGGTTTTTTTATTTTTTTATTTTTAAATTTTTTTAATATATTTTTTTTTTCGCTTTTATATGCTTCAGAGACTGATGATATTTTATTCTGTTGTAAACTAGAAACCCAGGTATGGACCGTATGGTGACTTTTTGTTTTATTTGAAACTTTGTATTTTTCAAATTGTACTTTTAGGTTTTTTTTTTTGGTTGCTTGGTGGTATTGGAATTTGTCTCAGCTAAGGTTAGTGGATTGTGATTAGGAGCTGTTTTTCCTTTCTCTTTCTTTCTCCAACTTTTATTGTGTTTGAATTGTGTGGAGAGAGAAACCCATCCGGTTATTGTGGAGATCTGGGAGTTGTTTTTGAGATGTTTGGGTGCATTGTTTTTCAAAAACAAATTCTATTGATATTCGCAATTTCTCTTTCCCTCTAGTCCTGTAAAGAAACACAGCTCAATGCTCTCAATCCACAGTCTTGGCTTCAAGTAGAAAGAGGGAAAGTTTCCAAACTTCCATCACAGTCCTCTTCATCCATGTAAGTTTTTTTTCTCAAAATTTTCTGTTTCAGTAGGTTATTTTTTATATTTCTATTTTTAATTATTCAGTGAATTAAAATAGTGTTGGGTTTGTGTTTTTTGTTTCTTGGGGGGGTGAGAATCTCTAATCGAGGTCCCTGAGCCACAGATACTCCCGTACTTTAAACCTGTTGATTACGTAGAAGTTTTAACTCAAATTCATGAAGAACTCGAGTCCTGTCATCCACAAGAGAGGTCGAGCCTCTTTTGTTACAATTTCAAGTGTTTAGGGGCCTTGGTGAGGTCAAATTTGGAAAGAAGGCATGAGAGCATTCGTAGTAAGCTCGTCAAAGAAGCTTTTTCGCCAAATTCTGCTGAGTTTCCTCAAAAGTAATTGAATTGGTTAAGCTTCCTATGACAAGTAGCTTCAGAACTAATTAGTGTACAAAAATGTCAGATTCGGCCAGTTGATGGACCAGCATGGATCTATGAAAGACTGCTAAGTGGCCTACTTCTTTGATTATACAATTTGAACTGTGCTTTTGCCTGATTGCTTGATACAAACTCAATCTACAATATTTTCTTTTAAAACTTTTGTTGAGATCTTAATCTTCTCAATTCACCAGCTTGAACCTTGATTATTTAGACGTGCTGTTATTGTAGTCTCAATGTAGAAGGGAAAAATATAATTTGTATTGATCCATGCCATTCGCTTTGATTAATTCCCTTTGCTTTGACTTCTCTTTTTCCTCTTCCTTAATTTAACCCAGTTCATTGGCAAATGTGTAAGAGTTATTTCTTGAGGGATATTTGACTATAGATCGCGAAAAAACCAGATATTCTGTTGATTGATTTTAAGTGAGTAGTCTAGTGTTTTGTTGAAGTATAATGTTTCTTTCAGGTTTAAATATTTGATCTGATGTCTGAACCTCATGGACCTAATTTTGTAGCTACTGAAAGTTATGATGTTCTGCATAGGTAGATCTTGATGTTTTATTTTGCGTCCTGCTCTAGTTGAATATATAGCCGCTTGTGTGTATTGCATCCCTTGTAACTAACTTGGTGTTCTCTTATGCTGAAGGCCAAAAAACATGTAAAGAGCTTAGGAAATTTAATGATAATGAAAATAGTCTTCCAAGGATCTGCTGTTTTTCCTGGGGGGTACCTTGCTGCTGATCTAATTATGTCTTTTTGGTCGTCGATAGGGAGTAGTATTCAATATCTGAGGTTTCGGTGGTTCTTTTTTTTTTTTTTTTTTTTTTTTTTTTTTTTTTTTTTCATTTGGAAATTTGAATTATTGGACTGTTTTCACTATTGGATTACATGGAAATTTCTTACTGGTGCTCTGTTTTTATTGGTTGGTTGTTTATATTGAGGTATATTGGATTTTAGGCATTGGTAATTCTTTTTCAAAATTCTGCACCATTGGACTCTTTCCAAAATCTGGTACTTGGACATTTCTCGGCTGTTACTCCCTTCTGTGCTCTATTCATGTTGAGTGCCTGTTGAGATTGAAGTGCACTGACTTGTGATAGAAAGACCTATTGGACTTTGAGGTTCTGGTGATTCTTTCTCAAACATCTGCACTGGTACTTGAAGCTCTTATAAGAACTTTGAGTATTTGAAATATCTTAGCTATTTCTCTGTTTTGTGCCCCTGTTTATGTAGATTGGTTATTCATTTGAAAATCCGTATTGTTGGGGTGTTTCACATATTTATTTGGCCATTTTTTGTTTTGTTGGTTACTAATTTCTTGTGTAAAAAAATCTGCATATTACTGGCCTATTTTGGGTAGTAGATTTTGGAATTCTGAAGAATATCTGTTGGGTGATTGAAAAACAACAGATGATATTAATTTTTGGTTGAAAGAAGACAGTTGAAAGTGGTTGGAAGTGGTTACTTTAAAACCAATAAAAAATAATATTTATTAAAAGCAGAGAATATTTAGAGAGTTTGATATTTAGAGCTTTTGAAAAGTAGCTAGCTAAAATAACAAAAGTGAATTTTTTAGCTAAAATTCCCCTTGTTGATCGGGATGAGGTGGTGAAGCTTGGAATGTGGGAGTGGAATAAGAAGTCTGTATGCTAATATATGTAGAATGGTTCCAAGTTCCACAGTTTATAATTTCTGGTGGAATCGAAATGAGATTAAGCATGATAATCATCCCAAAACGTAGGAGCAGATTTTGCAGAAAATCTTTTGGAAGGTCAAGACAATTTAAAAAGACTCTTGAGAATATAGTAATCTGTCATAATTGGAGTATAAAAGCATAGGTGTTGGTTTAAGCTTCTAGTTGGTGATGTGTGTGATTTTTGAGTTATGCAGTTTAGTTGGTTGATGCAGAATTGTGCAGTAAATTTCGAAAATTGTCTGTTTGTGGGGTTATTTTGTAATTTTGTTTGGGTGGTGTTTGAGGTTTAGTGGAGATTGTGTATAGAATAAATAACATATTCTTGTTATTTGCTTTCACAACATTGAAAGGTTGGGTTATGAAACTTTGGTTTGATGTGGTTTTTGTAATTGGCTTTTTACAGGGAATTGGATGATGAGTTGCAAGAGTCACTATGAATTCTTGCCTTCTTGGAAGCAAAGCTGCAAAAGGATGAGTTGTAAGAGTCACAACATTCAAAAAATATAATATAGCTTGTATTTTTTGTAATTAACTTCTGTAACAATAATTTGAATTGTAACTTATTTTTGTAATCTATTAGCTTAACATATGCATTTCAATTGTACATTGTTGATTATTGAACGGAACTATAATATGACATTTGCCTCCTTTCTTTTTCTTTTTTTTTTTTTTATTTTTTATTTTTTTAATTTTTCAATTTTTTCAATTACAATTTGTTTCTTTTCTTTGGGTTTATCATGTACTCGGTGTCCATACGAGGATCTCATGAGAATTCGTCCACTATGAGGTGATGCAATAAGTGTTCATAACTGTGAAAAGATTTCTGTCGGAATTGATCTTTGGATGCACAATAATTGCCTAAACTTCACATAGTTCACATGTTGCTAAAAAAATTGCATGTTAATTTTATAGTTCAAAGGCAATCTTGTTGCCCGTAAAACATTACAAGCAATAACCATTATGAACATAGCTAGAGATCAAAGCATAGCGACACTATCTCTTTCTTACATTCCCTAGCAACATCAATACTACTTATTTTTGCATACCCATATCTCGTATTTGCCCATATCTCATCAAATCATCATAAAATTCCTAAATTTAAAGTAATCTAATTTTCATCAAAAGTAATACAATCCTCATCAAATCTCTAACTATAAGACAATCTAAATGCATTCTACCAGAAATTGAAAAACGTTAATACCAAGTGTCTTTTTGACAAAAATAATTATTTCTTTCGAATTTCTAAAAACGAAGACCTTGGTTTATAAAATTTGACAGTCGCATGTACAGAAGGATGTAACAGGAAAGAGAAGAAGATTGCTTTAGAAATTGGTATGTCTCCGCAGCTGTTTCATTAGCATTTTCATGTACCGTTTGGTCGCTAAGAAAACAAATGAAAGTAAGAGAAATCCCGAGAAAAATCTTTAATGCTCAATCCACCTAGGTTTGAGATGGTCGAGGTTTAGGTTGCCGACCGAAAGGGCAGTGATTCTCTGTCTCTTGCGTGCAAAGGGACGTCCTTGTAGCCGTTTGATCAGACACGTATTGTATAATCATGTGGGTCACGTGGTTAGGGTGTAGAAATGGGTCAAGTATGGGATAATGGGCTTCATTTCATTTACAGCTTTTGAAATTATTATATAGTCCGTAATAATTTAGTTAATAAAATTCAAAGTCGTCTTTGCTATGTTATACCCTTACCGATTTGCTATGTTTTTCCACTTACAAAATTCAAAATTATTAAGAAGTCGTTATATAACAACTTTAAATTTGGTTTCAGCTTTAATAAAATTCATATGTACGATGATACGAAGAAATAATTAATTAGGAGTTGTCTTTGATTTTGCAAGAAAGCATTAAGGCGTGTGGTCCATCCCCCCATATACTAATGTGCTTCCTTAATTCCTACTACTTACCAAATCATAATCATTCATACTTTTATTTCTTACTTACCAATATATATAATAAATCACGTGATTACAATACTGCAATTCTCTCAATCTTAACCTTTCCTTAAGTTATTACGGGGTAACTTAATCGGCTGGAGACCACGTCTCATGAAGCGGAGGTCATTATATCCATTACTATTATGGATTGTAAAGACTTTTTACATTAGGTATTGCAAGTATTAATGGACTTCATTTCTCGTTTAAAAAGTATAAACGAATTGAACTACTCGTAAGCTTACTCGAAATCGGCTCGGATAAACTCGACTTGTACTCGAATCGATTATTAAATGAGCTACTCGTGAACACAGAATTATGCTCGATTATTAAACGATGCAAACTCGTATAATATCGGCTTAACTCGATTAAAGCTCGTGAACTAGCTCGTATAAGGATCGACTCGTTTATTAAGGCTCGACCTTTTCTTTTTTACATTTTTTTTTTAAAAAAAAAAAGAAAAAGAAAATTAAATTTTTTAATGTTTAGGTTTAATATATTTATATTTATTTTTTTATTAAGAGTGGCACGTATCATCATTCTATTGGTGCTGACGTGGTACACTGACGGAATCAGTCTATTGTTTTGACGAAATTTGACAGCAATAACTAAATTATTATTTTGGCATACTTCGGGGACCTCTTAATTATTTTGTATATCGCAGGAAGATATTTTTAAATTAGGCTAACCACAGTGATTGACTTTACGTTTTTTCCTAATTTTAATATTCTATAGTGAATAAATATCTTATAAGTAGCTGCCCTTAGAGTAGTTTTACTTTTGAAAAAGAATTCTTCGAAAGATTTTGATTTCATAACCAAAATTGTTGTGTTTGATTGATTTAATGCTTCAATTAATTTGGCAATATTGCGTGTGATTGTTAATTTTCAATTTATTGTGACTACCAAGAAAACAAATAGTCACCCTTCTAGGCTCTAGGTGTTATTTAGGTACGAAATTCAATGAACAACAATTCAACTTGTACGAAAGTGTAATACTGTAATGCATATGAAGCCTCCCATTAATGGAACAAAATCCTCTTCGATCAGAGAGTATTCAATTCCTTATAGTGTAAGGATATTTTAATCCGTTAAATTATAAGGAACTAACTACTCCTCAGTTCATTTAAACGGGAGAAGACCCACTTCCCATTAATGTCTTCACAAATTTAGTAGATTTCCCATTCAATTTATTTCAACTGCACCAAGATATTAACAAGGACGTAAAATATTAAATAACTACATAACAATGAGATTGAGATTACAAAAAAGAATCCATAGCAAAGACAAACAATACAAGTGAAGATGCTGGGAGAGACGTACTCATCTCCCAAACAAATTTATGAGACTGAGCAACTAAAAATGGCATGATCATCAAAAAAATCATTTTGGTTCACACTTCTAAGCAGATACCAACTTTGGAAAAGCATTTAAATGAATCTTTTTTCTTTTCTTTTTTGGTTTATATGTTGGTTCAGAGTAAAAGGTTTACAGAATTCAGATCCCGCTCGGCAGGATCATTGTTCTTCCAGGTTTGTGAATGTTTGCTGATGGGAAAGCAGAGACAACTTGTTATCAATATCATTCAAACCATGGCCCTCCTCCCATTCATAATCAATGTCAATGTCACTCGAAGGAAAGTGCTGAGCGTCCAATTTGTGCATTTCTGATACTATCAGTGCATCCATTCTTGCCCGTTCACGGTCTCTTGGGTATGTGCAATGGAGGAACGAGTAGACGAAGCAACAAATCGCCGTTGGAATGCTCATTGTTAAGTAGAGTGCCTTTGCAAGTGATGCTGCATTCTCTCTATCTGTCCCGATTTCTATAGAGTTTGAAGATCCTTTCACATCTGGTTTATAACCAAAGACGTGCTGAGCCAAAATCCCAACTACAGCAGGAGCAAATGATGCCAGCATGGACTCAAATGATGAATCCAAAGCATAGACGCTTGTACGAGACTTCTCTGGGACTATCTCTGCAAATATTGGACTGTACACCTTTTACATACATATCAATGAAAATAGTAGTGAAAAGGAAAAGAAAATTGAATTTGGCTGCTCTCTTATAGCTATCCATACTATAAGCACGTTTCAGTGTAGAGTTCTGATAGGTTCCATCACAGCTTTAAAATGTGTATATATAGATATATATATATAAGCACATCCTTATTTTCAAATCCAGGCGATGTGGGATGTCACACATACATCCATGACTAACATTAAAACAATCTACTCTTCCCTGAATAATTAACACTATCACAAACAATTTGAAGATACTAAAACACTAGAAAGAGAGGATGTGCAGAGAACATGATTAAGTAGACATACTTGTTAGTTGCAGGAGCAGCCCAGGATGTGCAAAATCCAGTAATGAACAAAACCAGTCCATGCATGAATGCCGTGGATGGATCATCAGGCAATACTAGTAGCAAAACTGCTGTTAAAGGAATGGCAACACCCGTGGTTATCTGTGACAGAATTGTTCTTCCAGAATTGGGTAAACGTTTTGCAATGATATCCCCCATCCATCCACCAAACAGACCTCCAAGTGAAACGCCAATCACTAGTATGGTCCGAAGGAATGCTGTTTTTTCATGGGAGAAACCTACAAGTTCCAACCACATAGGGGTAAACGCCCAAGCTGCCCCGGCAAATGATCCAGAAACACCTTGAGCCACAATTACCTGGAAAGATGTGATTCTAATAACTGATTTTGCTTCATTAATTAGATCCTTAAAATCTGCACAGAAAGGCTTATGAACTCGATTTCTAGCCATACTATTGCTATCAGAAAAATGTGGATCATTTGCGAATAGGCGGACTAAAATACCAACTATGACACTTATGATTCCAACCAGATGAAAAGCAATTCTCCAACCAGATATACCCATGACAGAGGTTGAGGCCAAAAGGACAGCAAACGACCCACCAATGATGGATCCCAGGTTTCCTGTCAGTTGTAGCCATCCGAAAGCCAAACCACGGTTGCTTTCATCGGTTGAGTCCGCAACAAGGGACTGAATGGCTGGTATTACTATGGCAAGTCCAATTCCATTTAAACCTCGTGAGACTGCCACCTAATTAATCAAATAATTTAAAATGTTAGACTCTGCTGCAGAAAATGCTAGAGCAACAAATGCAACTATTGAAGTTTGTTTAAAACTCGGACATATTTCAAAGTTTGTTTAGCTTCTCAAAGCTTCAACATCATTTCCCTTGTCCTAATTTCTAACCATTCCTTTCACAATATAGTTTAGCTCTTGTGGTATGCACATAGTTTCTCTTTCACAATATAATCATAGGATTACAAAAATCCATATCAAGGCATTATGGCATTTGGGCATTCATTATTAGCCACTACTGTAGCATGGCTAGGTAAAGTTGCAAGGCATACTATCGATCTTTCATCCACCAAAATTTTAATCTTTACTCAATGTGAAATAACATTTTAGCAATCATGAATATCCTTTTAAGTTTTAACTAAAACCGTCAAAAGGCAAACAAATAGAAAACTGACCAGAAATAACATTGATTGGTTTATCCACTACATGAACATAGATCTGTACATGTTAACATGAACATAACCCAAAATTTATAATATTCATATGCCATCCATTTTCAACTCAACCATATCACAGCATCCAGTTTTAGATAGAAATAACAAAGAAACAAAAAAAATAAAGAAGAAAGTTCAAAAAGCTCACATATTTAAACACGAGCAAAGAAGAAAAAGTTGTATGGATGGAATAATAGGTACCTGAAAGAAGGTGGAAGAGATGGCAACGAGAAAGGTGGCGGCAGCCCAGAGAAAAGCGCCGAGAGAAATGACGTGGGCACGGTTGTGACGCATAGCCAGGTAAGCGGCAAGTGGGTAACAAGAGGACTGCACTATGGATCGGAACAAAGTGAGTGAGCCCAACCCAGTTGGGTCGGTGTGCAGAGCTTCCCCTACCTCCTTGTACACTCCAGGTAACAGTGCCTCGTCGGCGCTCTCCATTATACCTGCCAGATTCACCAGCACCAACGTCACTGTCTCTGATTTCATTTCAAGCTAATCTGGATCACTCACACTCCTCTGTCTTCCTATGCTTCATAGAGGGAGAGGACCTGGGTTTGACTTTTTAGTTGCAGAGGGGTCTAGTCGTCTAGACTCTAGAGCAGGGGAGTGGGAGTTGGCTGTTGCAATGGCGAAGGGTCATGACTCAGATGAGGATCACTACAATTATTCTCAAATTGTAATTAAAAAATCTATAATTTCTTTAAAATCGTAGAGATTATAGGATAATCTTCTCTAAATCGACGTGGGACATCGGAAGTCGAACTCATCTTTACGCACATGCCCTTACGCACATGCTACAATAATAAAACTGGCGCCATTACAGAGGTACCTGGAAGAAGGTGGAGGAGATGCCAACGCAGAAGTTGGTGGCGGCCCACCCCAGAGTAAGCGGTTCGTAAATTTGAATAATGTCAAAAAAAATTCAAACAAAATTCTTTTACCAAACGGCCCGCTATTTTTTTTATTCATTTCATATTGATTTATGTTTTATTTTAAATGATTTTTCTCTTTTGTTTTTTTATGTAATTAACATAGAAGCTACTTAAAACATTATAAGTTGATTTAAAATAAAAAATAAAAAAAATAAAAGACATTATAACTTATAAGTCAATAAATATAAAATTAGTATGATAAATAAATATAAGAGAAAATTATAATTTAATCCCCAAATGACTAGTCATTTTACAGATAGTCTTCCGAACTATTTCACTATATACGTGCAATAGAAAAATAAAAGAAAAAGAGATAAATATTTAGAATAGTGAAAAAACTTTGGAGCTACTTGAAGTGAAATTGCTAAGTATAAATTCTTTTATCCTTAATTTATGTCAATTCTAATTATTATAATATAAATTATGTTGATATAATGCCTAAATTGTTGGGAAAAGTGTGATTCAATATCTCAAAGAATGTTTTAGGTCATGCTGAACTACGTACGTACAACCCCTTTCAAGCGATGGACCAACCTGGAACATGCTTGAACAAGCTACAGATTATTATTAATCTGGAGTTACTAGATTATTATTATTATCCTTTTAATATTATTTTTATGCCTATGTACATGCTAATGCACCTCACAAATTCAATGAAGGTTCTAGTGTTCTCATGAATGCTAGTTATATATATATACTTCTTAAAGATATATTTTATATATTTGTTTATTTTACAATTTTTAAAAGCTTCCAAAGTTTCAAAAATGCATTTTTC
The DNA here is from genome assembly GCF_958979055.1 of Alnus glutinosa. Taxonomy (NCBI): domain Eukaryota; kingdom Viridiplantae; phylum Streptophyta; class Magnoliopsida; order Fagales; family Betulaceae; genus Alnus; species Alnus glutinosa. The sequence goes on along the minus strand of NC_084899.1, from coordinate 20,281,508 downwards.
TTTTAGCTTAGTTCCAACTGTCCACTTTTTAGTTCAAACTGATGAAATAAAATTAGACATCAAATATATTTAATTTGACTTAAAATTATTATAAATACTAAAATATTATTAGTTCACCTAATAAACTCTTTGGGTATTACAACAAATGCTTGAACTTTGGCCCCCCCAAACTACTAAAATGTTTGAAAAAGACAAATTTTGACAAAATATGCTCATAATACCCCTGCCATGTGTCATTTTCTAATTAAAAAATAATAAAAATAAAATATAAAACTAAAAAAAGAGTAAAATTTTATGAAAATGGGATAGGGGTGGCTGCGCCTGAGGTGGTGTCGGCCACCTCTGGGGGTGGCTCGCTGGCCACCCCCTCCCTAAGCAGGGTGGCTGCACCCAAAAACTCATTTTCTTTATTTTTTTTTAGATTTTTTTTTTAATTAAAAAAAAATGACATGGGATATTATAAGCATATTTCGTCAAAATGGGCATTTTTCAAACGTTTTGGTAGTTTGGAAGGCTAAAGTCCAAGCGTTCATAGTTTGGAGGGCTATCCATAAAACGGCTGATAGTTTGAAGTGCTAAGTTATAATTTTCCCTAAATATAAATAGTAGCCTTACTCTTTTAAAAGTAACAAATAACTCTACGGGGTACGCTTGTGAAACAACTAACTCATTTCGTATGAATTTTGGCCATTTTTTCGACAGGCCACCCAGAGGAGGTGGCCAATCGACCCCAAAGACCGCTAGTTCTTTATTTTTTTTGTTATTATTATTATTATTTTAAAGTTTTTGAGAATAAATTTGTAATTTCATGAACCGTTAAAAAAAAGTCAAAATTTGCACCGACTTTTGAAACTCTTAATAGTTATTTGTCAGCACATCTAACCACATGACTAATTTAGCAAATTTATCTAAAAATAAAAATAATTCGAATTCTGCGAATGTAAATATTGGTAGGGCAAAACATAAGTGTCAATTATAATAATCATTGACACTCCCCTAACATTTACACGAACCCCATTTCTGCATGTACAAATCCACTCTGAAACCAGAGCTTCATTTTACTTTTTATGCACAGTAGTAAAATTTATGCCAAATCTTTTTGAACAAGTGCATCTGGATTCCTTATGAAGATGAATTATACAAATTTTATTATTTAACTTTATTGTTCACCCAGACTTGAGAATTTTATCTAATATGAAGCAGAGTTGAATTCTCATCATTATCACCCAACTCAGGGCTCTTTTCCACTTCACTATCTGCCTCCAGCCGTTGCATTTCAGATTCTATCAACGTATCGTATTCATTCTCGCACGTTCACGGTCTCTTGGATATGTACAATATAGGAAGGAGTAGATGACGCAACAGATTGCCCTGGGAATGCCGACGCCTGCGTAGAGTGCCTTGGCGAGCGATGCAGCATTTTGTCTATCTGTTTCAATCTCTGCAGCGTTTGATGACCCTTTCGGAATCGGCTTATAACCATAAACATTCTGCGCCAAAATACCAACTACGGTGGGAGCAAATGACGCTGGTATGGCCTCAAATGCTCGATCCAAAGCGTAGATGCTCGTACGAGACTTCTTTGGGACTATCTCTGCCAATATGGGACTGTGTCCACCGTTTACATCTCAAAAACACTATCAAAGAAGTCTGTCAAGAATATGTCTACTTGTTTAGAGTATGTTTTTTTATCTGACAATTCATGCCACTGATATATGATGGTAATAATCTTCTAGATTTGATTATAATCTCCTACCTCTCTTTCTTTTTTTTTTCTTTTTTTTTTTTTCTTTTTTTTTTCTTTTTTTTTTCTGATGAATCAGTAGCCATTTTATAAGAACAAAACTAAACCCCTTTACAATTTATGCAGAAATAGCAGAAAAACTGGCTTTGAAACAAGCTTCAAAGGCCCTCGATATTGCTGTGTCTCAATGTCCTACCTTTTAGGTAATCATGTCTTTCTGTATTTAAATTTGATTTGATATTATCTATAAATAAGATTCTTTTGTCTTTTGTAGGAGTGCATGTAAGTATCTAATATCGAACCATCCATTTGTTTCTCAAGATTAAAAAAGCAAAACATAATTGATCGAGTATATATACGTACTTGTTAGTTGCTGCAGCATCCCAGGATACAAAGAATCCAACAATGAAAAAGACCAGCCCATGCATGAATAATGTGGATGGATCACGAGGCAATACTAGCAGCAAAATTGCAGCAAGAAGAACAGCAGAACCCGAGCTTATTTGCGACAGAATAATTCTTCCAGAATTGGGTAAGCGTTTTGCAAGGATATCACCCATCTTTCCACCAAACAGGCCTCCAAGTGAAAAACCAATTGAAAGTATGCTCCAAAGTAATGCCGTTTTTCCATGGGAGAAGCCTATAAGTTCCAGCCACATGGGGGCGAACGACAAAGCTGATCCAGGTAATGATCCAAAAACACCTTGAGCCACAATTATCTGAAAAGATGGGATTCTCATGACTGACTTTGCTTCTTGAATTAGCTCTTTTACGTCTGACCAAAAATGCTTATGATTATGAATAACTCGAGTCTTGGAAAAGCGTGGATCCTTTGCAAAGAGGCGGACCAATATGCCAACAATGACACTTACAAACGCCACCATAAGAAAAGCAATTCTCCAACCAGGTATGCCCATGACAGATGTTGAGGCTACAAGAACAGAAGAGAATCCACCAATGATGGAGCCAAGGTGTCCCGTTAGATGTAACCATCCAAAAGCTGTACCACGATTGCTATCATCAGTTGAGTCGGCGATGAGGGACTGAATAGAAGGTATGACAATGGCAACTCCGATTCCGGTTAAACCTCGTGAGGCTGCAACCTAATTAGCCAAATGATCCCAATCTGTAACAAATTATGCAGCAATAAGCAATGCCTATTTTGAGGCACTAAAGCAAGAAATGAAACAAATACGTGAATAATTTTTGTAAGAAATGTGAATTCAGAATATTTCTCCCTATTAATTGAGGGATCCATATATTGGTATTTATAACCGGATTTGGCTTAAGTGCTGTAAAAAAAACCACAACAGGTGCTATAATTTTTTCAATGGTCAAGATCTAGTTTTAAGTGTTTTATAACCACTATACAACTTTACAACTTCTACATTAATAATGAAGGGTTACAACTATTCATTTTCTATCTAACTATACATATTCTAACATATTAATCAGTATCTTCAACTTTAAAAATTCTATGAAAGGTCTTTTCATTGTCTTCATTGGAATGTTTGTCATTAACACCGTAAGTTGAAACTTTAACCGTCTTCACTATAGAACTCTGCTTTGAATGGAGTTGTGCTTTAACATTTTTTTTTCTTCCTAATACCTCTGAATCTGTCCAAGATACCCTCTTGCCCATTTCTTAAACCAACTCAACAAAGTAGATGGATACAGATCTACAGACCCCCAACATACGCACAAGAAAACCTACATCATTTTTACCATACCAATAACATTCACTGATTTAAAATCTCCCAACGCAATAAACACAAGCAGGAGAAAGAGTTACATATGATACCTGGAAGAATGTAGAAGAGATGGCGACGAGGAAGGTGGCAGCAGCCCAGAGAAAAACGCCGAGGGCAATGACGTGAGCGCGGTTGTGACGCAGAGCCAGGTAAGCGGCTAATGGGTAGCAAGAAGACTGCACTATGGATCGGAACAGAGTCAGCGAGCCCAAACCAGTTGGGTCTGTCTGCAGAGCAGCCCCTACCTCCTTATACACCGCTGGCAACAACTTCTCATCAGCTTTCTCCATAATGCTTGCTAGATTTACCAAAAATAATGTCAAAGTATCTGATTTCATCTTGATGTTCAAGGCTCCACACTCTCAGCTTACATCAAAGTCCTCTGTTTCTGCTCTGTTTTTGGAGGGGAGTTGTGATGGTTGACTTTGCTGGAGGGAGTTCGATGCGTGCTCTGTTTTTTAGGGGCGTTGGGATGGTTGACAGCTTCAAATGGACCGGCCCATAAGGTTGTTTGGATTTCGATTTCCCAGATTTAGACCCAACCCGTATAAGCTTATGGGGTTCTTAGTTACCCAAGAAAAGAACAAGTGTAATAATAGAGTGTCCCTTCTCTACGGTTATGGCAAAGAAAATGGGTTTATGCTCACCAATAATAACAAGCCACGTCATTTTAATACACCAGAACACATCACAATATAAGTTGAAAACACCCGATCACACCAAATTCATAAAAAAAAAAAACATGAAAAAAAAAAATGAAGCTCGTCAACTAATTAGCCAACTGCTTCTTCCCCGTCGCTGGACGACTGGTCCTCCAACCACAGAGATCCGGTCATAGAGTCTTGGCGACCACTGGCAAGCCTCCAGATCCTCTTCCCCGTGACCTCCCGACACCATCAACAAAGATCCGGCCTAAGCCTCGTCCTCTCCCGGGATCTCTCCCTCTCACTGGTTGTTCTCCCCTCTCGTTCCTCTAGTGGTTTTCGGTGATCACATCTGATTCGATGATTTGGTGCTCTCTACATTCTGGTTCAACTAGAGATGGGGAACGGCGATGTGGTCGGGGTCGAACCCGAGTCGGCCACGTGATGGCGCGGCTTCCACCTAGGCTACACCAGTTTGGTTGTTTGGGTCGGGGTTAATCGTCGGTGGTCGAGGTTGGGTTTCCAGCATGAAGACACCCATCTCTCTCCCTCGATTTCTTCATTTCACTGCAAAGAAATAAGAAGTTTTTCATGCATTTGATTTTCTTGCTCCAGGATTACGTCTCAACTTCTCATTGGTAGGCAAACAAAGCCTAGTTTCTGCCACGACCGAATTGAAGTTATTCCCGTAATAATATTGTGCCCTTACTCCTTACTTTCCAGTAAGGTCGGCTCATTGATTAGGCGAATTAGTCACTCGTTTAATAGCAATAGTATAATTAAGTTCAATTTATGTATAATATATATAAGAAAGTGATTCTCTCACAACTCCTCCCACACAATGTGAGAGGGGGTTGTATGGGAGTTGTAAGAGAATCATTTTTCATATATATATATATATATATATATATATATATATATATATATATATATATATATAAACAACTTTTGAGGCCCTAGTTATGATATAAATAATAATTTCAAATTCAATCTAAAATATTGAAACTTTAGAGGAGAAAAATGAGAAGTCATATTAATGGCACTTCTAAAAGAGTAACTAAGCTTGCAGTTTCATCTTTAACTTAAAACAAATATGTCAACTAAGTTCTGTTCATTAAAATAATGTTTAGAATAAAGTAAATTTCGTTTTAAATTTTACATAAAAAAAAAATTATATATAACTTAACACAAAATATATCATTAGTTGGAATTAAATGTCTTGTGACAGTAATGAATTCTACTTGTCATTTGGAAAAATTAAGAGCAAAGAGAGAAGGATTTATATATATATATATAACAAAAACTAAAAATTAATGTTTAAATATAAAAGAGGGCTCCACTTAAATTTGTCAACTTAAGCCTTCAAATCTTTCGAGTCGGTCCAGCTTTTCAACTTTAGAACCGTTTGTGACTAAAATAAACATAATGACAAACAAAAACTGCATTACCATCTGGTTTCAAAAAAAAAAAAAAAAAAAAAAAAACCTGTATTACCATCTTATTTAGAAGGTAAAAACAACGTTGCTAGATAGGATTAAGATTATCTCTAATATAGCTATTCCAATTTTATAGAAATTTGGGCAGCTTAAGAAAGAGGGGCTGCAAGGCTTATTTGTTTGATGCAGGTGAATCCTGTATTTTAGGTTGCCTAGAACAAGTGAGCCCTACAACTAGAAGTATACAAGTAGAGTAGTTATTAACCGCTAATAACCGCCCAGGGTGATTGCATTTGCCGATTATAAGAATTTAGAAATTTGGTTAATAACCGGTTTATTATACTTTATATATATATATATATATATATATATATATATATATATATATATATATATATATATATATATATATATATATATATATATATATATATTAAAAATTAAAAATAATTTAAACTTAAATGTAGGTTTCTTTACTTCTTATTTTTCAAGTTTCAACGCAATGCTCCCTGCCTGGTTGCCTCCCCCACTTTCTCTTATTTTCTTCTAAATAATAATGAATATTGTTTGTAAATAAAACCATGGCTCAAGTTTTGGATACTCTCATGTTCATGAGGGACGACGATTAGCTAAAAGAGAGCCACGATAAGGTGAAATAGCTTTAATTATTTATTATTATTTTTTTTTGTAAGTAAAATCGCTTTAATAATTAATATAAAAACGCAAAAATCTCAACAATACACAATTAAATGTACAACATTATTATGTTAAAATAGTATTGCCCCCTGCCCCCCAAAAAAATAATCTTTAAAATCTTTTCGTCCCTCAAAAATTGATAAACAACACAGACATTTAGTGCTCGATGAACGGTATAAATTTCATCATCCATCTTCACCTTTAGGAGGTTTCCACCATGCTCATCTCATCACCTTCATTTTTTAAGAGAATAATTTTTTATTTTATTTTTTAATCACAACTTAAATATTCAATAACTGTATAACCCGAAAAAAAAAAAAAATCAACAATGTATGAAAAATAGTAATCAGTTTTTAATAATCGCATCACCGCCGGTTATTACTAGTTGCGGTTATTTAAAAGTGAATAGCCGCCTAAACTAGTTACGGTTGCGATTATGAAGAAATAACCACAACCAGTTATATACTTTTACCGGGTACCTACAACCTCTTAGACACCTAAATTTTTTATAAATTCAAACAGTCTAGTAACAAGAGTAATGCTATAAATCACCCTTACATTCTTTTTCATCCTCCTGAAGCCTATTTGGCGTGGTACCTCATAATATTTTGGTTTGGAAAACTAAGCCACGTAAACTTTAAGAGAATATGAGGGGATGAGAGAGTGGTGGAGAGCATTAGTATAGTAACATAGTATCCTTTCCTGTTGGACATAGTATGGTAATTTTGGGTCCACGAACCAAAATACTTAATTTTTATTCAGAAAAAAACTCAATTTCAAAACATTCTACTTTTTATATCGCATTAATCACTTTTTAACATTTTCACTTTTTCTTACAAAATAAAATTCAAAACTTCTTTATATTTTGTATCATATTAGTCACTTTTTATTACAATATATATGTTTAAAACCCTATAACCCAAATGTTTACCAAACACGAATTCTAACTCAAATAATCTATCACCTTCCTTAAATCAGGATTTTTTTTTATTTTTTTTATTTTTTTTATTTTTTTTAATTTTTTTTGAGGAAATACCATGAATTTGTGATTGATGTATAAGTAAAACTGAACAAGGAAAATATTTAATAAAAATAAAAGATAAATTTCAAAGTGAAAGTTTAAATTAAAAAATTACAAATCTATTTTCATTTTAGTTATTATTTAATTTTAAATATTTAAATTAGTATGAAACGATGAAAGCAGAGTTGAATTCTCATCATTGTCACCTAACTCCAGGCTCTTTTCCACTTTACTATTTGCCTCTAGCCGTTGCATTTCGGATTCTATCGATGCATTCATTCTTGCCCGTTCACGGTCTCTTGGATATGTACAATATAGGAAGGAGTAGATGAAGCAACAGATTGCCATGGGGATGCCGACGGCTGCGTAGAGTGCCTTGGCAAGCGATGCAGCATTTTGTCTATCTGTTTCAATCTCTGCGGCGTTTAATGACCCTTTCGGAATCAGTTTATAACCATAAACATGCTGTGCCAAAATGCCAACTACAGTGGGAGCAAATGATGCTGGTATGGTCTCAAATGCTTGATCTAAAGCGTAGATGCTCGTACGAGACTTCTCAGGGACTATCTCTGCAAATATGGGACTGCGTCCACCGTTTACATATCAAAAATACTATCAAAGAAGTCTGTCAAGAATATGTTACTTGTTTGGAGTATATTTTTTTATCTGACAATTCATGCCACTAAGATATGATGGTAATAATCTTTTAGATTTGATTATAATCTCCTACCTCTCTCTTTCTTTCTTTTTTCTCTTGTTTTGTTTTTTTGATGAATTAGTGGCCATTTTATAAGAACAAAACTAAACCCCTTCACAATTTCTGCAGAAATAGCAGAAAAACTGGCTTTGAAACAAGCTTCAAAGGCCCTCAATATCCTATACCAGTATTTAGGGATCAATACCCCAATTACAGCAAATTTTCCCATTCCCCTTAGTCCTCCTAAACCTGCCTTTCCCCATTAAACGAATTCTCACTTCCCACTTGATCTTCTGCAGAATTTGTTCCTCAGAGAAAGGAATATTGCCGTGTCTCAATCTCCTACCATTTAGGTAATCATATTTTTTTTTTTTTTTTTTTTTTTTTTTTTTGTATTCAATTTTGATTTGATATTAATTATAAATAAGAGTTTTTGTATCAAAAATATTATCAAGAAATAAGAGCAAGACCTTTTGGGCTCTTTCGTAGGGTGTGAATGTAAGTATCTAATATTGAACTACCTGTAAATCTTTTGTATTTTATTTTCATTTCATTGTTATCGAGTTTCTTCACTTCCAAGCAAGTCCATTTTTTTCTTCTCCATCCAATTGTTTCTCAAGATTAAAAATGTAAAACATAATTGATCGAGTGTATATACGTACTTGTTAGTTGCTGCAGCATTCCAGGATACAAAAAATCCCACAATGAATAAGACCAGCCCATGCATGAATGCTGTGGATGGATCATGAGGCAATACTAGCAGCAAAATTGCAGCAAGAGGAACAGCCGAACCCGAGCTTATTTGCGACAGAATAATTCTTCCCGAATTGGGTAAGCGTTTTGCAAGGATATCACCCATCTTTCCACCAAACAGGCCTCCGAGTGAAAAACCAATTGAAAGTATGCCCCAAAGTAATGCCGTTTTTCCATGGGAGAAGCCTATAAGTTCCAGCCACATGGGGGCGAACGTCAAAGCTGATCCAGGTAATGATCCAGAAACACCTTGAGCCACAATTATCTGAAAAGATGGGATTCTCATGACTGACTTTGCTTCTTGAATTAGCTCTTTAAAGTCTGACCAAAAATGCTTATGATTATGAATAACTCGAGTATTGGAAAAGAGTGGATCCTTTGCAAAGAGACGGACCAATATGCCAACAATGACACTTGCAAACGCCACCACAAGAAAAGCGATTCTCCAACCAGGTATGCCCATGACAACTGTTGAGGCTACAAGAACAGAAGAGAATCCACCAATGATGGAGCCAAGGTTTCCTGTTAGATGTAACCATCCAAAAGCTGTACCACGACTGCTATCATCAGTTGAGTCGGCGATGAGGGACTGAATAGAAGGTATGACAATGGCAAGTCCGATTCCGGTTAAACCTCGGGAGACTGCAACCTAGTTAGCCAAATGATCCCAAACTGTTACAAATTATCCAGCTGAATCAGCATTGCACTATTTTGAGGTACTAAAGCAAGAAGTGAAATAAATAGTTAATTTTTAATTTTTTTTTTTTTTTTTTTTTTGATGAACAAAAGCTTTATAAACCAAACACAATCCAATACAACACTCCAGTAAAGACTGGAACCCAGCTCCTTAAAAAGGAAGCACCAACCAACACTACAGAATTACATCAACAAATTCCCTAAGGAAAACACCAACCAACACAAACAAATCAACAAAGGAAGCCAAAGAAAAGAACTACAGGACAGATTTTACATTCCATCTAGAGGCCAAAGCTTCATTCTCAGCCGTCCTTCGAAATTTCCCTTTATGCAGAATCCTCATACTAACTTGCCATCTGATCTGAGCAATGATGAGTTCCTCCGTCCGTGGTGTGTTCCCAAAACACAAATCATTCCTTTGTTTCCACAAATGATACACAAGAGCTGCAAGACTAAGTTTACACAAAATAGCCTTCAGACTTTTCACCCTAAGATTACCAATACTCCATTCCATTAATGGTTCCCATCTCACAACCGGATTTGCAACAAGACAATCTGCCATCAACTACCTCCATATTCTCAAGCTAAATCCGCAATGAAAAAACAAATGTTCAATACACTCTTCATGCCCAAAACAAAATCTGCAAAGAGAGTCACCATTGAACCCCCAAGATAACATTCTATCTTTTGTTGCAAGAGAATTTTTAAAGGCTAACCATAACATAAATGCATGCCGTGGGATAGCCAAAGGAAACCAGATCACTCTGGACCAAGGGACCTCCGGTTGCCTGTTCCTCAATTGATCCCAAGTCTTGGAACACTTGTACACACCACTAGGCAAGTTCCAAATCGGTACATCAGTTGTTCCAATATCCACTTCAGAAAGTTTACTCTGGATGTCAACCAAGATATCAGACCGAGCGTTTGGCTAGAACCAATCTCCATTTCGAATTATTGAAGACACCCAAGCTTCCAAGCAGCTACCAGCATCATAAACAAGCCGAAATCCATATCTATCAATCAATCTTCCATTAGGATGCCAGCAATCAAACCATAGAGAAATTCTACTCCCATCACCTACTGAAAACCGAATGAACTCCTTAGCCACTGCCTTTAGCTTAAGAAGTTTCTTCCAGCTCCAAGAGCAAGAAGTGGGGAAAGGTACCTGCCAGAAACTCTTCCCCTTAAGCAGATTATTCTCAACCCAAGCAACCCAAAGTGAACCTGCCTGTGTAAACAAACTCCAAATATGCCTAAGCATTGCAGCTTGATTCCAGGATTCAAGTCTTTTTAACCCCAACCCACCTTCGGAATTAGGAACACAAATCTTCTCCCAAGACACCTTAGCTTTAGCTTTAGTGTCATCACCATTCCACAGGAACCTATTAAACTTTTGCTCAAAAAATCTTATCACCTTTTTCGGGAGGATGAAAACCCTAGCCCAAAACACTTGAATACTGAACAAAACAGAAGATAGAAGTTGAAGCCTACCCGCAAAAGAAAGATGCCGAACAAGCCAAGAATCAATTCTCCCTGATATTTTGGCAACTAAAGCTTCACAATCAGCCACTGAGAGCCTCTTAGAAATGAGAGGAACTCCTAAATAGCGAACCGGGAGGGAACCTTCGGACATCTGCATCAACTCAAGCATAGCATTCTTTTCTTCAATAGGCACTCCAGCCAAAAAAACGTGCTTTTAGCAGGATTAGCTTTGAGACCCGAAAAATTTTCAAATTCAGCTAGAATGGACTTAATAGAACCAAGAGAATCCATATTAGCTTTAGAAAAAATTAAAAGGTCATCAGCAAAGCACAAATGAGTAGGCTTCAAAGAGCTACACTTAGGATGAAATCCAAAAGGATTTGTCTCCATAGTAGCCTCAGCCAGCAACCGGGACAAAATTTCCATAGCTAAGACAAAAAGGTAAGGGGAAATAGGATCCCCTTGCCTAAGCCCTTTCTTCCCCTGAATATGCCTACTAAGGAGCCATTTAAAGCAATAGAGAAGCTCGGACTAGTGATGCATTCCTTCACCCAAGCAACATATCTAGGAGGAGCATCATAGCAACTAAGACAATGAAGGATCAATTCCCAACTGACCGAGTCATAAGCCTTCATGAGATCTATCTTTAGTGTGCACCGGGGAGAACCTTTATTCTTATGGTAATCATGAACCAGTTCTTGAGCCAATAAAATGTTCTCAGCAATACTCCTACCAGGGACAAAAGCACCTTGGTTACAACTAATGATATCATCCAGACCCGGAAGAAGACGATTGGCCAGAATTTTAGTAATGACCATATAGATCAAATTGCAGCAAGACATCGGCCTATAATCTCCCATATAGGTCGGATTTTTCTTCTTAGGTACTAAGGTAATAATAGTTGCATTAACTTCCCTAAGAAGTTTCCCAGAATGGAAAAACTCCAAAATAGAATCCATCACTTCTTCACCAATAATAGGCCAAGACTTAAGATAAAAACCTGCTGAAAACCCATCCGGGCCAGGAGCTTTACTAGCCTTCATGGAAAAAATAGTCTTCCTAATTTCTTCCCTAGTAACTTCAGCTTGCATACCAGCAACTCAAGCAGAAGAAAAATGCTTCTGGATGAGATGAGAAACTCTACAAGCCTTCACCCGAGAAAACACATGGGAAGAATGCCCAAGAAGATTCCTATAAAAGGAAATAGCCAACTCCTTAATCTGCTTGGCATCCTGAATGCTATCACCATTATCATTTTTAAGCACTTTAACCAAGTTACAAGCATTTCTGACCTTCACAACCTTATGAAAGAAAGCAGAATTTCCATCACCAAGATTAAGCCACTAATTTCTTGATTTCTGCTTCAAGAAGTTCTCCTCAGCAGTCACTAAAGAGGTATAGGCATGTAAACACTCCTGCTCTTTCTTATGCCACATTGCATTCCCATGAGAATGCATATAACCAGATTGAGCATGAGCTAAATCCTACCGAGCCCGAATCACTCTCTGGTTTAATCCACCAAATACCTCATAGTTCTTAGCCTGAAGAATAGTTTTGATAGCCTTCAACTTAGCATAAAGCTGAAACATGGAGAAACCTTCCACATGAACCCTCCATCCCTCAGCCACTGTAACAGACCAATTGGAGCAGTACAGGTGGCTTGAAGGAGATACAAGCTGCAGCTGGAAATGTGGTTAGCCATTAGTAGTTGTAGCAGTTAGAAGTAGTAGTTATGTTAGTTAGCTTCTTGTTAGTTCTTGTGCTGTATAAGTGGGAGAGGATAGGATGATTTTGGTATGCTGATTGTATTCTGTTCTGTAAGAACTTGGAGGTTCTTGGCACCTCGAATGCCAAGCAGGAGAGTAGCCTTCTCGAACAGGCCATTTCTTCAATAAAAATCCATTCTTTCCTTCTCAATCTTCTTTCTTCCTTTCCATTTTCTTTCCTAAATCCATAACAGAACATTGGTTCTGTTACAGCCGCCCAATCTAGAAAATTCTTATGATCAGCCCAAAAATTGAAAAATTTAAAAGGCTTAGGACCAAAACTAGAATTCTGTTCCACCAAAATAAGAGCAGGGGAATGATCAGAAATACCTCTATCTAAGAACTCAACAAAGGTATTAGGGAAAGCCTTCATCCAGTCAAAATTAGATAGAACCCTATCTAACTTCTTAGAGATAAAGTCCCTATCTAACTTTTTACTAATATCTCTGAATCTATCCAAGATACACTCAAAAGTCAAGATATTATTGAAGATTCAATAACCCATCTTGCCCATTTCTTAAACCAACTCAACAAAGTAAATGGGTACAGGTCTAAAAACCCCCCAACATACGCACAATAAAATCTACGACATTAAACTATACCAATAGCATTACTAATTTAAAATCTCCCAACACAATCAGGAGAAAGAGTTACATACAGATACCTGGAAGAATGTAGAAGAGATGGCGACGAGGAAGGTGGCAGCGGCCCAGAGAAAAGCGCCGAGGGCAATGACGTGAGCGCGGTTGTGACGCAGAGCCAGGTAAGCGCCTAGTGGGTAGCAAGAAGACTGCACTATGGATCGAAACAGAGTCAGCGAGCCCAAACCAGTTGGGTCTGTGTGCAGAGCAGCCCCTACCTCCTTATACACCGCTGGCAACAACGTCTCATCAGCACTCTCCATAATTCCCGCTAGATTTACCAAAAATAATGTCAAAGTATCTGATTTCATCTTGATGTTCAAGGCTCCACACGCTCAGCTTACATCAAAGTTCTCTGTTTCTGCTCTGTTTTTGGAGGGGGCGTTGTGATGGTTGACTTTGGTGGAGGGAGTTCGATGCGTGCTCTGTTTTTTGAGGGGCGTTGGGATGGTTGACAACTCAAATGGACTGGCCCATAAGGATGTTTGGATTTCGATTTCCCAGATTTAGACCCAACCCATAAACTAAATGTCTTGTGACAGTGATGAATTCTACTTGTCGTTTGGAAAAATTAAGAGCAAAGAGAGAGAAGAAGGATTTCTTTTTCTTTTTTTACTTTTTATTTTATGAATATATATAAACTAAAAATTAATGTTTAAATATAAAAGAGGGCTCCACTTAAATTTGTCAATTTAGGCCTTCAAATTTATCGAGTTGGTTCAGCTTTCCAACCTTAGAACTGTTTGTGACTAAAATAAACACAATGACCAACAAAAATTGCATTACCATCTTATTTAGAAGGTAAAAACAATGTTTGCAAGATAGGATTATCTTTTATGTGGCTATTATAATTTTATAGAAATTTGGCTAACCTAAGAGAGAGTGACTGCAAGGCCTACTTATCTCAAGAAGGTAAGTCCTGTATTTTAGGTTGCCTAGAACAAGCGAGCCTTGAAACTAGGGGTGTACAAGCGGAACAGTTATTAACCGCTAATAATTGTTAACAACTACTAACCACATAACTACAATAACCATAACCGGGTAACCATCTAGGGTGGTTGCGGTTATCGGTTATCGGTTATAAGAATTTAAAATTTTGGTTAATAATCGGATAATCGATTTATTATATTTTATATATATAATAAAAATAATTAAAACGTAAATCTACGTTTATTTACTTCTTATTTTTCAATGCAATGCTCCCTGCCTAACTACCTCCCTCACTTTCTCTTATTTTCTTCTAAATAATAATGAATGTTATTTGTAAATAAAACTAGGGCTCAAGTTTTGGATACTCTCAAGTTCATGAGAGACAACGATTAGCTAAAGGAGAGCCACGATAAGGTGAAATCGTTTTAATTATTATTATTATTTTATTTTTTGTAAGTAAAATTGCTTTAATTATTAATACAAAAATGCAAAAATCTCAACAATACACAATTAAATGTAAAACATTATTACGTTAAAATAGTATTGCCCCCAGCCAAAAAATAAATAAATAAATAATCTTGAAAATCTTTTCATCCCTCAAAAATTGATAAACAACACAGATATTTGGTGCTCAATGAACAGTACAAATCTCATCATCCATCTTCACCTTCCAAGAGGCTTTCACCATGCTCGTCTCATCACTCTCATTTTTTAAGATAATAATATTTTATGGTTTTTTTTTTTTTTTTTTTTTGTCATAACTTAAATATTCAATAATCGTATAACATGAAAAAAAGAAGAAGAAGAAAGAATTCAACAATTTATGAAAAATGGTAACCAGTTTTTAATAACCACATAACCGCCGGTTGTTACTAACCGCAACCGTTTAGCTTATTTAAAAGTGAATAGCCACCTAAACTGGTTGTGGTTAGCCGGTTACGATTATAAAGAGATAACCACAACCGGTAGTTCCGTTGTTCACCCTTATTTGGCACCTACAACCTCTTAGACAGCTAATTTTTTTTTTTTATAAATTCGAATAACCTTGTAACAGGAGTAATGCTATAAATTGAGTAATTCTACATGTCATATAAATGTCCATCAAGTGTTCATCAAATAATGAAGTGGCTTTTAAAATCACCATTTGATCAAATGATGAATTTGATCAATCACAAGCCAAATTGTGATTTTAAAAGCCACCTCATTATTTGATGGGCATTTATATGACATATAGAATTACTCCTATAAACCACCCCTACATTCCTCTTTCATTCTTCTAAAGCCTTTGTGGCGTGGTCCCCCATATTATTTTAGAGATATGTTATTCCTACATCATATTACCCTATATCAATCCTACACCAAGACACATTGGGTATGAGACTCATATATATAGAACCCACACCCTATGTGTCTTAGTGTAGAATTGATGTAGGGTATTGTGATATAGAAAAATTATTTTCCTTACTTCATGGAGAATGACTTTCTTGGTTTGAGAGACCACGCCATATAGATTTTAAGAGATTATGAAAGGATGAGAGAACGATTGTATTTCCCAACCATTAATATCAAGGTGATTTCTCATGAAAAGCATTTTTTTTTTTTTTGAAATAGCATATGTTTTGAATATTTCAAACAACTCAATTTTTATTCAAAAAAACTCAATTTCAAAATTTATACTTTTTATATCACATTAATCACTTTTTAACATTTTTTTTTTTCTTTGTTTTTTTTCTTTTTTTTTTTTTTTTTTTTTTTTTTTTTTTTTTAATAATAAAAAATAAATAAATAAATAAATCAAAACTTCTTATACTTTATATTAAGTCAATCACCTTTTATTACTTATGAAAAAAGAAAACTATAATGCCCGCCAAATTCGTAGCCCTCTCCAAAATGCTCGCCAAATTCACCAACACCAGCGTTAGAGTCTCAGATTTCATTTTCAAAGTCTCTTCCTCAATTTTCAATACAGAGTCTCTGTTTTGAACCTTAAAATAGAGTTGTTTACCAACCAGATCTCTTCCTGTCTTTTGGGGAGAGAGAAAGGGGGGAGGGGGTCAAGGTTGACTTGGACAATCTCTGTGTGTGTAAGAAAAGGAAACTTGAAAGTGAGGTAAACATGGCAACAGGTTAATATAAAGGGATTTGGCGCCTAGAGAGAAGTTTGGGAAATTGCCACATGTAGGGTTAGGATTTACTTTTAGGTACTTAATAAGAATACTTACCAAACACCATGGGAGAGATTGCTTCTCTCTCCCTCCTCTTCCCTCCTCCTTTCCCTCCATGCTAACGCTTACTTTGAGGCTCCTATCGTCAGGGACAAAGCCAGAAGCTCTTATGGGTAAGGGTTAAGGGTCAAAAAAATTTGTTGATAAGGGCGTGTAGGTTAATTTTTTTTTTTTTTTTTTGGAATTGAGGTGGGGACATGGCCCCTGCCAGCCCCCATTAGTTCCGTCCCTTCCTATCTTGGTAGAGTTTTCTCTAGTCCTATCTGCCTCTTTGGAGGCATTTTATATATTTTTCTTCACATCAACGCAGCTCTCATAGGTCATCTCCCTCCTCCACCGTGTCTTCCGGTTAATTTGGTTAGGATCTCGAGTCGAAGTTTTGAAACTAGATCTACGCTCCTCCTCCAGATTTAGCACGACACGTGCCTCTTCATCGTTCACCGTTGTCTTCCGCCTTTGTTGACACCAGCCGCGACCCCTTCGGACACCCACGCACCAGACCGTGGCTTGCACGCGCCAGCAAGTGATCCTTACCCACCGACGCGGGAGTAGGGTTCTTCAAAACTCTATACACACTTTTAACCACCTTTATTGGCAGCATGAGTTCTTGGCATTCGTGCCAAGAATCAATAGGCCCACGTCATTCATTTGATGCATTGGCTCATGTTCTCTACTTTCTCTGGTGCTTGTGTTTGGGTTGCCCAGCCCTACTTTGTTATTTTTAGTTGAGCATAAAAGATGGAGAGAAATGAATTCTCAATATATTTCATATATTGAGTGCTGTGAGTATATAAAGGCTTTACAAAGGAATAAAAATACAAACAGAAAAATAACTGAACGAATCTACAATTTATAGCTCACTTTAACCAATTTACAAGATATACAATCCAGCTCAGCACAATCTTCTTGGAGACCTTCTAGAAAACTTCTATGTAAAATGCTAAATATCAGTCCATACACCTACCGGTCGATGGTCTTTATAGGTGGCTTGGTATAATTGTAATACTCCCCCTCAAGAGGAAGATATAAATTAAATAGATTTATCTTGGACATGAGAAACTCAAAAGCAACCCTGCCAAGGGGTTTGGTAAAAATGTCAGCAACTTGATGCTGAGAGGTAACATGCATAGTGCACAGCAGACCTTGCTGGATTTTATCACGAACGATATGATAGCCTATGTCAATGTGCTTAGTTTGTTTGTGAAAAACTAGATTGGCAGCAATGTGGAGAGCAGCTTTGCTATCACAGAAAAGGAGAGCAGGCTATGGATGGAGAATGGTGAAATCCCGAAGTAAAGCAAGTAGCCAAGTAAGTTCAAAGGAACAAGAAGCCATGGAGTAGTACTCGGCCTCTACAGATGAGCGAGAAACAGTATGTTGTTTCTTTGATTTCCAAGAAATGAGTGAAGCACCAAGAAAAACACAAAAACCAGTTGTGGAGCGTCGAGTATCAAAGCACCTTGCCCAATCACTATCACAAAAGGTTTTGAGTTTAAAATCAGAATGAGATGGATAAAAGAGACCTTGTCTTTGAGCTTTCTTAAGGTAACGGAGAACCTGAAGAGCAGCATCCATATGTGGTTGGCGAGGACTGGCCATGTATTGACTGAGAACCTGAACAGGGTAAGCAATGTCATGAAGAAAAGTGCCAATGTCCTTTGAAAGTTTTAAGTTAGCTTCCATAGGAAAGGTAGGTAACAGGTTTCAATGCAAGAAGCCTACTGTCCTAAAGGATTCAAGTGTATACTTGCACTGGTTAACAGAAATGCCAGAGGAATTTTGAGCAATCTCCAAGTCTAAGAAAAACTTGACTGTCCCCAAGTCTTTAAGGCGAAATTGTGAGTTGAGGAACTTAGTAAAATGAGAAACAGCTGCATTATCATTACTGGCAATGAGGATATCATCAACATAAACCAATAAGGCAATAAAAGAAGTTCCTTGTAAATGAGTAAACAGTAAATAATCAGATTTTGATTGCACAAAACCATGGCAGAGTAGTGTTGTGGAAAACCGAGAAAACCATTGCCTTGAGGCCTGTTTTAAACCATATAAAGACTTGGTAAGCTTGCAAACCTTGAACTCGCCCTTGGCAACAAAACTGGGTGGAAGTTGCATGTATACCTTATCATCTAAGGTACCGTGTAAAAAAGTGTTGTTTACATCAAGTTGATGCAAACACCAATGATTGGCAGAAACAAGAGCAAATAGTAAATGGACAGTGATAAAAGGTGATCCTGGTGAGTGGAACTACCTACTTTATGAACAACAGGTGAAGAATCAAAGGAAGTACGTTTGATGAGAGCTAGAAGCTACTGGCATTGCTCCTATGTGATGGATAGGTGAGGAATCAGTTGATGTTCAGAATCCTGAACATGGTTAGCTGAATGAGAACCTCCTTTGTTGCGTGTGAATTTAAATTCTGGAAGGTAGTTGTGAAGGCGATAACACTTCTCCACCATGTGCCTAATGATTCCACAATGGCTGCATGTTGGTTTATCTTTGCGCAGACCCTGTGGCTTTCCAGAGCAAAGTTGAGGTGAAGAAGAAGCAACTTTACTCATCATAGCAACAAAATTGTGAGTAAAATAACCAACAAACGCAGAGGCCTCACGTTGACGTTCTTCTTGAAGAACTAAGGAAAAAACCTTATTAATTTGAGGTAAAGGGTCGATTAACAGAATCTAGCTACGAATATAGGAGAATGTATCATTCAATCCCATTAAAATTTGAAAAACGTACTCATGATGGAAATACTCATGAATAGTTTTCATTGACCTGCAAGAACAGTAAGGAATAGGGCGAAAGTTACTTAGCTCATCCCATAGTGCTTTGATCTTTGTAAAGTAAGCACCGACGGAAAGATCATCCTGGGAGAGAGAAGAGATGGACTTTTGTATTTGGTAGATCCTAGGCCCATTCTTCTATGAGACGCGTTCCTTGAGATCGATCCAGACATCCGCAACATTATCAAATAGATAACACTGGCAGCAATATCTTTAGAAACAGAGTTCAGGATCCATGGAGTAACCATCGTATTGCAAGGAATCCAGGCATGGCATTTAGCACCTGACTCATCAAATGGCTTACTCAATGAACCGTTCAAGAAGCTAAGTTTGTTCTTAGGAGTGAGGGCCATCAGCATGGAACGACTCCATGTTTGGTAATTATCACCATCAAGAAGTTTAGAGACAAGGACAATCCCTGGACTATCTCTATCGTGGAGTGGTAGGAGGAAAAGTCATCAATAGAAAAACTCGAAGAAGACATTGAAGGCTTAACAAGTTGAAGAGGAGAAGAACATGACAGGAGATCATCCCAGCACCACGATGAGCGGCTAAATTCGTAATAGGGTATTGATGTAGCCATTTTTCAAGTAACAATGGTTTAATTGTATTTTAATTTGAGATTTTCTATATGCATAATGGTTGTATAACTGTGAGAATTGATCTTAATGTTTATATTCAATCATTATGAATTTCTTATTTTGTCTTAGAAAGTCTTTTATATTGATTGAACTCAATCCTTTATATTTTTTGTGATTTTGTGAATGATTGTTATACAACAGTTTTAATTGATATATGATCAAGATGGTTAAATAGACCATACCTAAGGAAGATGGATTGTACTACACCCTAATTTAGTGTAATTTAAGTAGACAGTTCATACTAACCGAAGATGGGTTATACTATTCCATTGATTGTATGTATCTTATTAAAGATGTAGCTAATTCATACCTAGGAAAGACGGGTCGTACCGCATCTTAGTGGTTAGGCGGACGGTCCATGTCAACCGAAGATGGATTATATTTATTCTTTAGAGGTAATTTCCTAACTACTCGAGTGAGACGAGCCTTATATCATGCATAGTATGATTTTTCCTTGTTAATTTATGATTAACCATTGTTATGCAGTGAATGGTGAAATCAATCCCCTATTCTTTCTCTCATCACTACAATATTTATTTTTATGTCTTTAGTTTTATCCATTTAACTTAGTTATAAACAAAATAAAATCAAACATATTTTAAATCAAGTTATATTTAATCTTAAAAAATTTGATAGCAACACCTACACAGTCTTTGAAGTTTGACACCCTCAATATAACCCTATCCTACAAGGATTTGTACTATTGCGAGTGGTAATTTTATTATTGATATTTTTGTACACAAAACGACTACATTAAAAAGAAAACAGAGCGTAAAAGATGGAGAGAAATGAATTCTCGATATATTTCTTGCATCGAGTGTTGTGAGTATATAAAGGCTTTACGAAGGAATAAAACTACAAAGAGAAAAATAACTGAACAAATCACCAATTTACAGAACATACAATCTAGCTCAGCACAACCGTCTTGGAGACCTTCTAGAAAACTTCTATGTAAGATTCTAAATATCAGTCGGGGAGTGATCCTTACACTCATAATGCACAACAATAACACAACACTAAGGCACAATGGAGTGGGGTCCATGTGTGAGCTTCACTCCATTGTGCCTTGGTGTTGTGTCATTGTTGTGTAGTGTAAGTGTTTTAATCATTTCCCATCAGTCCATACACCTATCGGTCGATGGTCTTCATAGGTGGCTTAATATAATTGTGATAGTAATTTCTCTTCATTTACCTAAAAAAAGAAAAAAGGTACTTAATTGTTCCGGGTGCTGTTGTTGTCTAGGCAGAGGTGGCTGCGAGAAGTTTTGGATGTGCTCGGTAGCCTCGGTTCTTAGGTTTTAGGGCCTAAAAGGGAACCATTTAATCTGTTGTTGGTGTCTATAGTAATTTGTCAGCACATCTAACCACAGGACTAATTTAGCAAATTTATCTAAAAATAAAAATAATTCGAATTCTGTGAATGTAAATATTGGTAGAGCAAAACATAAGTGTTACACGAACCCCATTTCTACATATACAAAGCCATTCTGAAACCAGAGCTTCATTTTATGTACAGTAGTAAAATTTATGCCAAACCTTTGTCTTTTCACAAATCTTTTTGAACAAGTGCATCTGGATTTCTTATGAAGATGAATTATATTAATTATATTATTTAACTTTATTGTGCACCCAGACAAGAGAATTTTATCTACCATGAAAGCAGAGTTGAATTCTCATCATTATCACCCAAGTCACTAGTCAGGGCTCTTTTCCACTTCACTATCTGCCTCTAGCCGTTGCATTTCGGATTCTATCAACGTACTCATTCTTGCCCTTTCACGGTCTCTTGGATATGTACAATACAGGAAGGGGTAGATGAAGCAACAGATTGCCCAGGGAATGCCGATGGCCGTGTAGAGTGCCTTGGCGAGCGATGCAGCATTTGTCTTTCTGTTTCAATCTTTGCAGCGTTTGATGACCCTTTCGGAATCCGTTTATAACCATAAACATGCTGCGCCAAAATGCGAAATACAGTGGGAGCAAATGACGCTGGTATGGCTTCAAGTACTCGATCTAAAGTGTAGATGCTAGTAAGAGACTTCACAGGGACTATCTCTGCAAATATAGGACTGTGTCCACCGTTTATATATCAAAAATGCTATCAAAGAAGTCTGTCAATAATAATATGTTTACTTATTTAGAGTGTGTTTTTTTATCTGACAATTCATGCCAGTAATATATGATGGTAATAATCTTTTAGATTTGATTATGATCTCCTACCCCTTTTATTTATTTATTATTATTATTATTTTTTATGAATTAGTAGCCATTTTGTAAGGACAAAACTAAATCCCTTTACAATTTCTAAAGAAATAGCAGAAAGACTGGCTTCGAAACAAGCTTCAAAGGCGCTCAATAATTTAGGTAATCATATTTTTTTTGTATTGAAAATATTATAAAGAAATAAGAGCAAGACCTTTTGGGATCTTTCGTAGGAGTGAATGTAAGTATCTAATATCGAACCATCCATAAATCTTTTGTATTTTATTTTCATTTCATTGTCCTCGAGTTTCTTCACTTCCAAGCAAGCCAGTTTTTTCTTCACCATCCATTTGTTTCTCAAGATTAAAAATGCAAAACATAATTGATCGAGTGTATATACATACTTGTTAGTTGCTGGAGCATCCCAGGATACAAAAAATCCCCACAATGAATAAGACCAGCCCATGCATGAATGCTGTGGATGGATCATGAGGCAATACTAGCAGTAAAATTACAGCAAGAGGACCAGTTGAACCCGATCTTATTTGCGCCAGAATTATTCTTCCCAAATTGGGTAAGCGTTTTGAAAGGATATCACCCATCTTTCCACCAAACAGGCCTCCAAGTGAAAAAGCAATTGAAAGTATGCTCCAAAGTAATGCTGTTTTTCCATGGGAGAAGCCGATAAGTTCTAGCCACATGGGGGCGAACGACAAAGCTGATCCAGTTAATGATCCAAAAACACCTTGAGCCACAATTATCTGAAAAGATGGGATTCTCATGACTGACTTGTAAAGTTTGATTGAATGATTGAATAATTCTCATTTCAAGGGTTCTCCTATTATATAGACATTACACAATAAAGTAAACAATAAAGTAACTATCACTAATCAAGGCTAAATCTAAGGCTAAATCTATGCTAATCAATAAAGTAACTATCACTAATCAAGGCTAAATCTAAGGCTAAATCTATGCTAACAGCTGGAAGGTGATTGTATCTTAACATTCCCCCTCAAGCTAATGGGTGTGGGACACACATGTAGCTTGTCTCGGAGCTGTAAAAATCGAGGGGTAGTGAGGCCTTTGGTGAATATGTCCGCAACTTGATCGAGGGTGGAGATGTATCGAGTGGTGATATCCTTGCGAACGACTTTCTCACGAGTGAAGTGATAGTCCACTTCAATGTGTTTGGTGCGTGCATGATAGACGGGATTGGATGCTAAGGAGAGAGCACCAAGATTATCACACCATAGATTTGGTGGAATGATAATGGAAAGATGAAGTTCCCGAAAGAGCATGCGTAGCCAATATAATTCTGCAGTGGCAAAGGCCATGGATCTGTATTCAGCTTCGGTGCTGGATTTAGAGACGACAGGCTGCTTCTTAGCACTCCAGCTGATGAGACAAGGTCCGAGGAAAATGGCATAGCCAGTGGTGGAACGACGATCGTCCGGGTCCCCTGCCCAGTCAGAGTCACTATATGCATTCAGCTGGAGCGATCCTTTGCCAAAGAATAGGCCGTGAGTGAGAGACCCTTTGAGGTAGCGGAGGACGCGTTTGGCAGCACTCCAGTGTACGGTGGTGGGGCTGTGCATGAATTGGCAAAGTTGATTCACAGAGAAGGCTATGTCAGGGCGAGTGAGTGTGCAATATTGCAAAGCACTTACAACCTGTCGATATTCAGTAACATTCTCAAGTGGGTCACCATCGTGTTGGGAGAGTTTGGTGCCCGAAGGGAGTGGGGACTTGGCAGGCTTGGCTCCTACCATTTTGGTTTTCTCAAGCAATTCTGCAATGTACTTGGCCTGTGAGAGATGAAGACCAGATGTGGAGCGAGTGACATGAATACCCAAGAAGAAATGCAAAGGGCCAAGGTCCTTCATGGCAAACTCCAGCTTGAGATTCTGGATTAGGGTGTTGATGGCTGTGATGTTGTTGCCTGTAATTATAATGTCATCAACATATATTAGTAGAAACAAGCAAATATGAGAAGTATGGAATACAAATAGGGAATGATCCACTTGAGAGGCAGAGAAGCCGAGATGCAGGAGGGTGCTAGAGAGCTTGTTGAACCAGGCACGAGGTGCTTGTTTAAGGCCATAGAGGGCCTTCTTGAGGTGACAAACATGATTGGGAAATCGTTTATCAATGAAGCCAGGGGGCTGTTCCATGAAGACTTCTTCTTCCAGAGAGCCATGGAGGAAAGCATTCGAGACGTCAAGTTGCTGAATAGGCCAATCAAAGTGAGTGGCAATTGCAAGGATGGCTCGAATAGTAGGAGACTTAACAACCGGACTGAAGGTTTCGTTGAAGTCAATCCCATCTTGTTGTTGAAATCCTTTGGCGACTAACCTGGCCTTGAATCGATCAAGAGTACCATCTGCCTTTTGCTTGACCCGAAACACCCACTTGTTGGAGATTATGTTCTTGTGAAGGGGCCGAGGGCAAAGTTCCCAAGTTTGGTTATTGATCAAGGCAGAGAATTCCTCACTCATGGCTTGAAACCAATGGGGGGATTTGAGGGCTTGGGAGAACCTGGATGGTGGGGTAGGCAAAGGTTGAGTGGTGATGGAGTGAAGGGCCATTAAGGGATGTTTTGTAGAAGAGTAGAGTTTGAACCCGGAGAAATGCTTTGGTTGAGTGATGCCATCTTTGGACCTGGTGGTCATGGGATGAGATGGAAGAGGAGTAACCGGCTGGGATGATTCAGGGGGTGAGGGGTTGGATGATGAGGGAAAGTCGTCATTAGGGGAATCTGGTTGAGGTGGACAGGAGAAGTCAGAGGACTCTAGAGTGGAAAAATCAGGCTGCTGTGGTTCTGCAGAGGGAAATTCTGGTTCGGGAGTAGCTGCAGGATTGGTGTGCCGTGAGGATGCAGGGGAGGCCGAGGGTGTTGAGGGAGGCTGCAAATTAGAGAAGGGAAAGGGGGCAGGTGCAGCAGTAGAATCTAGGGAAGAGGGAAGCAGAAGCTGAGTTGGGGTAGGAGAAACATTACCTCTTGTGGCAGATGCAGTTGCAGGTGGGGGCAGTGGAGATGACATCCAATCTTTGGCAGGAAATGTGTCTTCATCAAATACCACGTGACGACTAATGTAGACCTTTTTTGTGGAAGGATCTAGACATCTATAACCTCGGTAGTGGGAACTATAACCAATGAAAATGCACTTGATAGAGCGATACATGAGCTTATGGCTGTTGTAGGGACGAAGAAGGGGGTAGCAGGCGCAGCCAAAGACTCGAAGGAGTGAGTAATCAGGTTGCTTCTTTAATAGAGTGACATATGGTGACTGATGATTGAGAACTGAACTGGGCATCCTATTGATGAGATATACGGCTGTGTTGAAGGCATCTACCCAGTAGTGTTGAGGAAGTTTGGATTGGGCAAGTAAAGTTAGGCCTGTTTCAACTACATGCCTATGCTTTCGTTCGGCCAAACCATTTTGTTGGGCAGTATATGGGCATGAGATTCGATGGAGAATACCATTAGAGGTAAGGTATTGTTTGAATTGATGTGAGGTGAATTCTCCACCTCCATCAGATTGAAAGGCCTTGATTCTTTTAGACAATAGGTTTTCAACAAAGCATCTAAACTTGACAAAACAATCAAAAGTTTCTGATTTGTTGTGTAGAGGAAAAACCCAAGAGAATCGTGTAAAATTGTCAATAAAGATCACATAGTATTTGCAGCCACCAATTGAAGAAATAGGAGAACTCCATAAATCTGAATGTATTAATTCAAGAGGTTCATGAGTTACAGTAGTGGAAGATTTGAAAGGGAGACACTTGCTTTTAGCTAATTGGCATGGTTCACATAGTGATGGCCGAGTAGAGGAAGCAAGTACAGACAAATGACCTAGACTCTTAAGTTTTTCAACAATTGAAAATGCAGGATGCCCTAATCGTCGATGCCAAACAAGGAGATCAGCAGTGATTCCCAGGAAGGCAGTGAGTTTTCGAGCTTTATTGGTGGACTTGGAAAGGAAGATTGGATACAAGCCATCTCTACTGAGCCCTTGCAAAAGCGTCTGCCCCGTGAGGTTGTCCTTCACGAAATAATGAGTGGCAGTGAGTTTAAACCAGCAGTGATTATCTAAGCAAAATTTTTGTATTGACAGAAGATTGGCAGCAGCCGTGGGACAGTGAAAAATGTTGTTTAACTGAAAAGGTTTGTGTGAGCCATAGAGAGTGGAATAACCTGTATTGGTAATAACCAAACCTGTTCCATTGCCAACAGCCACTTCTTCATCACCTTTGTATGGTTCTTTGATGGTAAGGTTGTCTAAGGCAGCAGTGATGTGGTTGTTAGCCCCACTGTCAGCATACCAGGGCTGCTCTGCTTCATGGTCCCGATGAGGGTTGAATCTGGCTGTCATTGCAGTAAGTTGAGAAGGTGGACTCTTCCCTTGATAGGAGTGGTTCATCCGATTGTAACAATCCAAGGCCTGATGTCCAGTTTTGCCACAAATCTGGCATGGTGCTCGAGAGCCGTGTGAGTAGTCATTAGTATTGGAAGCATGATTTTTGGAGAAGGAATTACCTTTGAACTGAGTGCTGTGCCGATTATTGTGACGAGGTTGGCCTGTGTATTTGCCTTTGTGCTGGTGGTAGGCAGAACTATTGGAGCCATGAGGCTTTGTCTTGTGAGAGTATAATGCAAAATTACCAGAATCTGCAGCATTGGTTTGTTGATGCTGATGATGTCCAAGAAACATTTCGTGATTTAAGAGATCATCTTGGAAGTTATCAAAGGAGGCTGTTGCATCTCGATTAACAATGTTGTAAGTCGTGACAAAACCTGTGTAAGATGAGTTGAGTCCGCTCAGGACGTAGGAGATCAAATCATCTTCATCAACGGGTTTCCCTACTGCAGCAAGTTGATCAGTCAAAGCTTTGGCTTGAAGTAGATATTCAGAGCAAGTTTGAGAGCCTTGCTGGAGTGATTGAAGCTGTCGCTTCAAGTAAGAGGTTCTTGCCTTCGATTGAGATGCAAATTGAGAAGCAAGGGCTGTCCACACCTGTCGAGCAGTGTTTAATCCATAAATGGAAGACAATACACTGTCGGACAGAGTTGTGGTGAACCAGGACACAAGATATTGGTCCTTTTTCTGCCATAGTGAATAGGTAGGACAAACCATAGTGGTTGGTTTTCCTGATTCATCATGCAGGTACTTTGGTGGGCATGGCTCAGTGCCATCCACAATACCCAACAATTCATAGCTCTTGAGAATGGGATTGAATTGAGATACCCAATTCAAATAGCTACTGGGGCCTTCTAACTTTCTGAAGGAAAAGGATGTGAAGCTTGGAAGTTGGAGGGTGGAAGTAGTGGGATTGGTGGATGGAGAGGCCATTAGAGGATCTGTGGTGTTAACCAAGTCGCTCTGATACCATGTAAAGTTTGATTGAATGATTGAATAATTCTCATTTCAAGGGTTCTCCTATTATATAGACATTACACAATAAAGTAAACAATAAAGTAACTATCACTAATCAAGGCTAAATCTAAGGCTAAATCTATGCTAATCAATAAAGTAACTATCACTAATCAAGGCTAAATCTAAGGCTAAATCTATGCTAACAGCTGGAAGGTGATTGTATCTTAACATGACTTTGCTTCTTGAATTAGCTCTTTATAGTCTGACAAAAAATGCTTATGATTATGAATAACTCAAGTCTTGGAAAAGCGTGGATCCTTTGCAAAGAGCGGACCAATATGCCAACAATGGCACCTACAAAAGCCACCACAAAAAAAAAAAAAGTAATTCTCCAACCATGTATGCCCATGACAGATGTTGAGGCTACAAGAACAGAAGAGAATCCACCAATGATGGAGCCAAGGTTTCCTGTTAGATGTAACCATCCAAAAGCTGTACCACGATTGCTATCATCAGTTGAGTCGGTAATGAGGGACTGAACAGAAGGAATGGCAATGGCAAGTCCGATTCCGGTTAAACCTCATAAGACTGCAACCTAATTAGCCAAATTATCCCAAACTGTTACAAATTATGTAGCTAAATAAGCATTGCCTATTTTGAGGTACTAAAGCAAGAAATGAAATAAATAGGTTTTTTTTTTGCTAATGTCTCTGAATCTATCCAAGATACGCTCAAAAGTCAAGATATTATTGAAGATTCAATAACCCATCTTGCCCATTTCTTAAACCAACTCAACAAAGTAGATGGGTAGAGATCTACAAACCTCCAACATACGCACAATAAAATCTACAACATTAAACTATACCAATAGCATTACCTATTTAAAATCTCCCAACGCAATTAGGAGAAAGAGTTACATATAGATACCTGGAAGAATGTAGAAGAGATGGCGACGAAGAAGGTGGTAGCGGCCCAGAGAAAAGCACCGAGAGCAATGACGTGAGCGTGGTTGTGACTTAGAGCCAGGTAAGCGGCTAGTGGGTAGCAAAAAGACGGCACTATGGATCGGAACAGAGTCAGCGAGCCCAAACCAGTTGGGTCTGTGTGCAGAGCAGCCCCTACTTCCTTATACACCGCTGGCAACAACTTCTCATCAACACTCTCCATAATGCTTGCTAGATTTACCAAAAATAATGTCAAAGTATCTGATTTCATCTTGATGATCAAGGCTCCACCCTCAGCTTACATCAAAGTCCTCTGTTTCTGCTCTGTTTTTGGAGGGTCTTTGTATATATCAGAGTAAAAGAAGATATATATATATATCACAAAAGAAACAATGAAGGAAGCCATTGAGATAGCTAAAACCAAAGATTTTATCGGTTAGCAATAATTGTACCCATGGTTAGCGACATTCACATGAATAATGTTCTCCACATTTCCTTCAATCACGGGGAATTGGTCCACATCTTCATATCAAGACGTTGACATGACAGACCAGGAACTTTGAATAGTCTCTTGTGGTTCTATATACCATTAACTTAATTAGCAGTGATATAAATAATAATTAGAGAGAACTTCACTCGGCGGTCGCTAAGCTCCCAGTAGAAGAAGGCCCCATAAAAGATGGAAGAAGGCTCCCATGACACCGAGTCAAGTTTGCAAAATAGTCAAAAAGGACCCGTAAAAGGTGGAAGAAGGCCCCCATGACGTTAAACTCCCATTGAAAAATCAATCGTCACCTAAGTGGAAGAAGGCCCCACAAAAGATGGAAGAAGGCTCCCATGAGACCAAGACAAGTCTGCAAAACAGTCAAAAAGGACCCATAAAAGGTGGAAGAAGGCCCCCATGACGTTAAACTCCCATTGAAAAATCAATCATCAAAGCCTAAGAAAACAACGATTACCAAAACAAAAATGTGCATTATCTCTCCTTTACTCTAACTCTCACAGAAAATCGACTATTAGAGGCCCAAGCCCCAAGAACACAACAGTTTTGTACAAGGAAAAAAAAGTAGTACATTATTTCACCTTTGAGAGACTCTATATCAATGATATCACCCACATAGAAAAACCAACCATCAATCTAGGAACACGGATTTAAAAGAAAAAATAAATAAATAAATAAATAACTCACAAATATTATTCTCTTTAACTCAAGTAAATTACCAAAATCACTTCTTGAAAAGCTCTACAAATTTTTCCAACAACCAAGTGGTAGGAAGGCCAAGACCGTTGAGCTCGTATCCTTGACAACCACCTGTAATGACCCACCCCCAATAACACAATATTGTCCGCTTTTTTGCTCCATAAACCAGACTTCCCAGGAAGTCACCCATCCTGGGATTGCTCTCGCAGAAGCACGCTTAACTACGGAGTTCTAATAGGTTCATGATCATCACGGCTTTAAAACACATTGTATCATAAAGGGTGCATTTATACATATAAGCACATCTCCATTTCCAGGCGATGTGAGATGTCACACCACCCCACCTCTCGCCTTCCGCTCAATCAATTTCTCCTTCCAGCAAACTTTCGCACCCATTGACCCCAGCCAGATAAAGACACAAACACTAATGAGATGCTAACCACCATGATGGCACTGATAGGGTGATAGGATCTTCATCTATTATGTTTTTTTTTTTTCCCTGCTGCGCTGAGAATTTGAAATTATGATTGTTCTTTTTAAAAGAATGGCTTTTCTTTCTTTGAATCATTTGTGTTGTTGGTCTTCAAAAGAAAATGAGAAGAACTGAAGAAGAAAAGATGACCTCTCACGACCATAACTTTTTCTTGTTTTATCGGTCATCCACAGCAACATCTTCTTGCCAACAAAAACTTAACATGTTATCAATTTTATTTTATTTTTTTTACCTTTGTTTTAATTTTTTTTTTCCCTCTTTTATCACTTTATCGTTTTTGTCAAACAAAACTATACTGTATTGTGTTAAAAAAATAAAACAAAAACTTAAAGAGTTAAGTAGATCAACTGTGTTGTGTTGTGCCCTTTGTTTTTGTTGAATACTAAAATGTTTAGCAAAAAAAAAAAAATGTGTTTTTTGTCCCTGTAAAATGTACATAGACTTGCTACTAGCAATATAACATTAAATTTTAAAAGTGATAAAATTAATTTTAATATAAAAGTATAATAAAAAAAATATATTATTATTTAATATTTAAATATTAAAAAAGGCCCATTCAAAATTCTCCCCTTAGGCCCTAAAATTTATTGAGCTGGCCCTAACTTCACTTATAACTTTAAAAGTGTCACTTTAAATAATGATGGAGCCAAGGTTTACGGTTAGATGTAACCATCCAAAAGCTGTACAACAATTGCTGTCATTAGTTGAGTCGGCGATGAGAGACTTGTTAGAACATATAAACATATTATGCTCAACTAACATGCACAGCGAAAAATAAAAGACAAGGATTTAAGCTTACCTCTAATCATCTTTGCTCAAACATTTCCATGAAGATTTGAAGAACAAAAAAATATATTATTTGAGGGATCTTCTAACCTATGACTTATTGTATTGCCGTACTAATGGTGTACACAGACTGTATATTTATAGGCTAGGTCAGGGACCCACAAATATGGTAAACACCGTATTGTTCCTCCCATCAAGAAAACAATATTATTAAATGATTTTAAAATCAATTAAACGATTTCATTACGGTAATTTAAATGAATAGAAATTATCATAACTGTAATACCGCATATTATATTGATTAATTAAATATTAATAAATATAATAAATACCATATATGTGGCATATAGGCCATATATGGAGATAATATCTTACATTCTCCCACTTGGCCTTTACGACACATAACCTTATAGTGGACTCGTTTGGCAACCAATTGCCAGTTAATTCTCATTGCCTTTTTGCCCATCACCAACAATGACACGCATGACAGTTGGAGACAAAACACTGCCACACTCAGTCCTCCTCTTTGAATTTTCCTCTGATTGAAGACTCGGTCCTCCCGCCCAGACCATTTCACCTCAGCAGAACTAACGCGCGCCTCAAACAACTCAACGCCCATCCCTTCTTCTCACGACTTTCCTTTCGTTCTTCTCACGCCATCAACCCATCGACACCACCATCACGCCGAAACACGCTTAGTCCCCTTCCCATCTCCAGCTCCTCTCTCTCGCTTCTGAAAATTGACGCATAACTTTCTCCATATCCCCTCAGTCCTCAGACCCAACTCAACGTCCATCTCTTCTCTTTGAGCTTTTCGTTCTTCAGTCCTCACGCCATCCACCCATCGACATAGCAAGTCCCTTCAGATCTCCAGCTCCTCTCGCAAACTCGCTTCTAGAAATTGATCTTTGGAAAATTGATCTCCTCTTTCCATATCCCCAACGAGGTACCAACAGCGAGGACAGATATTTATGATTGTTTAGTGTTAAATGTATCTGTGGGTGTTCATTTAGCATGCCTTCTTCGTAGTTTTTTCTTTTCTCTTTTTGTGCGTCTTTCTTGCTGATGGGTTGGATGTATGATGTATCTACATAACGCATATGCATGAAATTAATGAGATCTCCTGTGAAAATACCAACGGTCCGGATTTAATCCCTATCTCTTTTTCATGGAAAACCGATTCAAACAAAACACTGTATATCTCTTTACCTTTAAAGGGAAAGCACAAAGATCACTAGTTTCTTCAAAGAAAGCACATGGGTATGGTACATTCTGTCTTCATATTGAAGAAATAAAGGGAACTCTTCAATTTGCTAGCAAAGCCAAGCGCATCACTAATTGTGCTCAAGTGAATGAGAAGTGTATTCCTTGTTCTGTCTAGTCCATTTACCATTTTGTCTCGTTCATGAATCTGTATTTGGCTGGTATTTATTTCTTACGTTCATTGCAATGGTGGATTTTGATGTATGTTTTATGGTCTCAGATAAACTTAGGGCATTTTTTTCCAATTTATTAGTCTTTTTTTTTCTCTGTCTGGTCATATTATGTATATTTTTCAGCATGATCAGTTTCTCATATTAGGTTAATCTTTAAGTTTCAATAATTTTAACAAGAGGATATAGTCCAAATGTATCGTAGTCTACAAAAATATTGAGCATATTTCTGTAGAAATAAATCTAATTCAGCATTTGCTTATGTTAAACATAATTATATATATGTGCCAGAAAAGTAGCCTTCTGCAATCCGTTTTGTGAATTTGTTTTAGGCTTCCTATTTTATTAGTCACTTGGCGGGTGCTATAATGGCAACTATCAATACGATCATTAAGGTCATCAGTGATTTTATTCACGTGACTACCGAATGAAGGCCTAACTCATTTTTGGGCAAACCCTAGCAGAATAAAGATCAAGTATTCCTCATTTTCCCAAGACCATACAGCGGGAGGGGGCTTGGGCTGACCCAAACCTTTAACCTAGTGCTTCCTTGTAGATTTTTGGGGGGTACCGATGTTGTTCATCTATATGAGTGGAAATAACACATTTTTGTATATGTGAAAATCATAAGCTTAAATAATATGCTAGGAACTTGCAGATATGAAAATATGCTAGCACTAAATTTACATACCAAAACAGAGTGCTCCAAAGTAAGTAATATTTTCTCTCTATTTAGAACATATGTTTCTGTAATATATGTCCTCCATTTTTTTTTTCAAATTTTGAGTTCTTATAATCAAATCAAAGCACAGCCAAAGGATGATAACAAAAAATCAATAATGGATATCAATACTGATACTTTAAGGAGATCAATACTGATACTATCATCTGTTCAACTTGGGCTGAGTGAAAATAGTGTCATTTTCCATTGGGATTCTACAATTGCAGCTTACATTTCTGCTTCATTTACATAAGATAGACTGTGGAAAGATCGGTTGCTGACTTATGGTATTACGTATTATGTGCCAAAGCTTTAGCTGTCTTACGTTGTAATATGTGCGCTCTTCTGCTAATTTTATGGTAGTTATGAATTCCCTGCACATATATCTTACAACAACTTCATAAAGGTGCATTCCTTCAATTTTTACGAAAAGTTTTAAACTAGGGATTGTTTCAAAGCATTTTTTGCAAATCTTAAGTTATTTAATTTCCCCTTATCCTTCAGTTTTATAGCTCAGCTTACAACCATTGTGTTGTTACTTGACTGAAGGATTCACTAGTATAAAAGGGTTAAAACATTCATTTCGCTAGAGGGGCCACAAGATATGTATGTTTCTACTTGAGGGTCCTTATTTTTCTGGGTGGCTCTTTCTGCATGTTTCTAGACAAAAGCATCTTTAGGCCAGAGAAACATCAATAAGACCAGAAAATCTTTTAAGGTTTCATTTGGCATTTGGAAAAAGAGGTTCCCTTATAAAGTATTCCTAACCCCCAATGCTTTGTGCTTGTGATGAAGTATGATTACATTGAATTTCAAACTGATGTGTAGTGGCTTCTTTTCTATTTCTAGGATGAGAGAGGTCAGAGGTAAGACCCTTATCATTGTGCAGTATGCGATACAAAATATCTTACATATTAGTACATTGTATCAAGTATACAAAACATAGGTCTACTGTTTTGTTCTTTTTCTAATGTAACTTCTATTGGAACATATGGTACAGTTGGTACCCATAATAATCTCTTATGTTTACATTATTTGATGCCTAGACAGGTCTCTCTCTCTTTCTCTCTCTCATCCTTATGTATAGTTGTTTTCCCATATTGATGAGGCATATGTAGTCAAGGAAACAAAACAATTCACATACAAAGATGGCTCCCAGTTTGTCTTCATGGACCTAGTATTGTTCAGTATCCTAATCCTCCAGTATGTTTTTACCATAGTTTTTTTTTTCTTTTTAAAAGAGAGAAAGAGAAAGAAAATGCTATAAAGATTTCTTTTTTCTTTTTTCTTTTAGAACTCGTTTTAAGTATTTGTTCTTACTCATCTATTAAAAAAAAAAAAAAATAGAATAGTGAAGAGGAACTTGTCCTATGTACATTTTTGTAGCCCAGTTTCAATTTATTGCATAATAAAAACTTGGCGCAACAAGATGTTTAAGATATGGAAACACCTGAACGTATAATTCCTCTATCTTAACTGCAAAATCCATTCTCTATGACAAGCACCCATCATATCCATGTTCTAAACTTCAACATCCTACTGCCATTCCGAGACTTAAAAAATTAAAGGCTCTTGACCATCAACAATCACCCCCCATTGATTAAGGTTCCTAAAATGTAAAATCCTAAAGCTTTGAGCCATTTGTTACTATTTCACATGTGCCGCTTGTGGCTGTTTTTGTTTTACATACTAAAACAGAGTGCTCCGCTATGTTAATATTTTCTCTCTATTTAGAACATATGTTTCTGCAGTATATGTCCTCCATTTTTTTCAAATTTTGAGTTCTTATAATCAAATCAAAGCACAGCCAACACTTTACACAAATAACAAATTCAGTTTTCTATTGATCTCCTTAAAGTATTTTATACGAGGATGATAACAAATGATCACAAAGTTTTTCTATAGGAGGATGATAATAATACAGCTCCTCTATTTCTGTTATAACTTTTCTGCCAAACTGAAAACATAAACAGGGAGAAGGACGATAAAATCAAGCTGTTGGGTGCCCACTGAAATGCGCCAAAAATAGAAATGTTTGTATGTTTATTATAATCTCAATCTACAGATATCATCAAAACACTATCGATACACATATACAGACGGTAGCATAAATGTAGGAAAACAAACCTTACATAATAGGGAAACTAACCTTGTTATGGGATCTAGTGACTGGACCTGTGAATATGAGTCTTGCAGAACGACGTTTCCCCTTCGTCCTGTTGATGGCCCTCCTCGGATAGCAACTTCTTAGTGCAGCCTCCCTCTTACTGCCGTTTGTTGATTTCGTGACCCTTTGCTTGCCCATGCTGCAAATGAGGGCAAGGGGCTTAAGTGATTTGTAGAACTCTTGCTGGTACGGAGGTCAGAGAAGGATGAAGCAATGGTTGACACCTCTCGTTCAGAGGGCCCAGAAACCAAATTCTTGGGAGGTGATGGAGAGATCCTGTAAATAGATTTCCGTTGACCTAAGTGTAAAGGGGAATTAAGTTGGTGGTTGGGGTAATAATGGAGAGAGGTGAGGAAGGATAGGGGGAAAATCGATTCCGTACCGGTCGCAAATCTCTGCCCGTTGTCTGAATTACAGAGCATGGCGATGAGGGCGTTTGGCTCGAAAATGGGAATCTCACAGGCTTTTTCTTTATTTGCATGTGACTGAGGGGATATGAAGAGAGGTATGCATCAATTTTTAGAAGCGAGAGAGAGGATCTGGAGATGGGAAGGGGACTGAGCGTGTTTCGGCGTTATGGTGGTGTCGGTGGGTTGATGGCGTGAGAAGAACGAAAGGAAAGTCGTGAGAAGAGGGGATGGGCGTTGAGTTGTCTGAGGCGCACGTTAGTTCTGCTGAGGTGAAATGGTTTGGCCGGGAGGACCGAGTCTTCAACGGGAGGAAAATTCAAAGAGGAGGACTGAGTGTGGCAGTGTTTTGTCTCCAACTGTCACGCGTGTCACTGTTGTTGCTATCCCTCCTCGGATAGCAACTTCTTAGTGCAGCCTCCCTCTTACTGCCGTTTGTTGATTTCGTGACCCTTTGCTTGCCCATGCTGCAAATGAGGGCAAGGGGCTTAAGTGATTTGTAGAACTCTTGCTGGTACGGAGGTCAGAGAAGGATGAAGCAATGGTTGACACCTCTCGTTCAGAGGGCCCAGAAACCAAATTCTTGGGAGGTGATGGAGAGATCCTGTAAATAGATTTCCGTTGACCTAAGTGTAAAGGGGAATTAAGTTGGTGGTTGGGGTAATAATGGAGAGAGGTGAGGAAGGATAGGGGGAAAATCGATTCCGTACCGGTCGCAAATCTCTGCCCGTTGTCTGAATTACAGAGCATGGCGATGAGGGCGTTTGGCTCGAAAATGGGAATCTCACAGGCTTTTTCTTTATTTGCATGTGACTGAGGGGATATGAAGAGAGGTATGCATCAATTTTTAGAAGCGAGAGAGAGGATCTGGAGATGGGAAGGGGACTGAGCGTGTTTCGGCGTTATGGTGGTGTCGGTGGGTTGATGGCGTGAGAAGAACGAAAGGAAAGTCGTGAGAAGAGGGGATGGGCGTTGAGTTGTCTGAGGCGCACGTTAGTTCTGCTGAGGTGAAATGGTTTGGCTGGGAGGACCGAGTCTTCAACGGGAGGAAAATTCAAAGAGGAGGACTGAGTGTGGCAGTGTTTTGTCTCCAACTGTCACGCGTGTCACTGTTGGTGATGGGCAAAAAGGCAATGAGAATTAACTGGCAATTGGTTGCCAAACGAGTCCAGTATTAGGTTCTTTAGTTTGACCAATCACTTATGGAATCCTCTCACTAAGATAAAAAATATTTCACATGAATCATAGCGGTAAAACCATTTATAAAGTAGGTTGTCCCTTCCATGTATCACAATGTAAAACATTCATTACATGCGTATGTTGACAACTTAAATGTGCGAACCCAAGTGCAGGTTGTCGCGAAGTAGTAATTCTCGGAAGTCCAAGTGCCGAACCACTGGGATTTTAGAAACAACGAATACTAAAAAAAAAAAAATTAAGAAAAATTTATGACAGATGATTTAGTTGAATGATGCAAATAAAATATATAACGAAAAAAAAAACAATTAAAAAAAAATCGCTAAGGCATTGGGGTTTTACTTTTAACAAAATTATAATATTTATTTCGCAACTCATGCGATAACCAAAAATTATATCAGTAAATACCAAGAGAAAATATCAACAAAAGATTAATATTAAAATTGATTGATTTTATTATGCAAAATTGGTTATTTGATTTTGCAAGGAATGCAAAGTATTCACTGTACCTATGGTTAACAATGAACCAAGGAATTTTGCAAAACTAAAACTTTTTTTTAAGAATAAATCATGCAATCAATTAAAAAGATCATACATTAAAAACCATAAAAGAGTTAGAAAATAAATACTATAATCTTATTAAAAGTTTCACCCCTAACCTCAGGTAGAGATTTAGCTAGACATAATTACGTAAATAAATTTCATCATTAAAATTCTAAACATAAACAACAAATCTTGAACCGTCGCCGATGACTTCTTCGATCTGGAGCTGAACGTCTTCTTCTCTTTTCCTTCAATTTTCAGATCTTCAACCTTCTCCACAATGTCTCCTATTTATAGAGAAGTTCTCTTCAACTTTTGTGTGTCCAGCAGCTAAAGAGACGTGATTCTCGTGCATGTGTGGAGCAACCATTATCCTCATCTTTTTATTTGCACAATTCACACCTGTTTCTTCACGCATCTAGGAGACTAGGACTCTAAAATGCATACTTCAATTCAATTTGGGCCTTTTGTTCTCCTTTCTCGTATAGACTTCATTTGTCTTCCACTCCACTTCTTTTCTTTAATGCTTTTGTCTTTTACTCAACTTCATTTTCACAATCTTCTTCTACTTTATCTGAACAAGTCTTCTTGGTCTCCTTTTGTCACGCCCCCATTTTGGGATATAAGGGAAACTCGAACTTGAGTGCTAAAAACATACAAATGAAAGCATACATTTACAACATATAGATTGTAACTTCCTGTTTTATTATTCATGCCTATTAATAATTCTTTACAATGTCATGAATTTCAAAAAGAGACATACTATACAATATAAAGGTTTGGTCGGTTCACAACGATCTATTGCTCTTAGCGAGGTCTACGCCATTACAAAGAAATGACTTCGTCATACAGGGTCATCTGAAAAGATTTGGGGAAAAATTGGTGAATTCGACAACTCAGTAAGGAAATCACAACACTAGGTAAGTAAAACATGTTATAATATAATTAACAATTAAAAAACAGAAATTAAAAATAATTGAACAAGGAACATGAATAATAGCATAAGAAATTTATAAATAACTAATTAAATCATTTTCTTCTATTTTCTCTTAAAAGCTGTAAGTGTAGTTTTCCCCCTTTACAGACTCTACACTGTTATTACTCGTGAGCGGAGCACATTGGCTTTTATCCAAATGACCTATAGACTCATTCTGTCCTCACAGGGAAGAGTCGCCGAGTTGGGGAACTTCCCTAGGTGAAGGCCAACCCCAACCGGTAGCACACACCTTCGCGTAACCGTCCTTTGGTGTGCTTGTCATGCTACCCTATATGGTATCGATCATAATTGTAATAGTGCCTCAGGGTTAAACAATTACTGCACATGAACGTTTTCTGTAATTCTGTAGGCTCTACATAACTGTACAGTTTACTTTAAAACTATAATAGCCATTTTCAAAACTATAATCATGTGCAAATTTTAAATTTTAGATGTTCTTTTCATTCAAAACTGTATTTATGTATAAATCATAAACTTTGGAATGCTCTATAATCATAACTTTGAAATGCTCTTATTCATAACTGTAAGTATGCATAATCCATAATTTTGAAGTGCTCTTGATCATAACTGTAATTATGCATAAATCAAAACTTTAAAATGTTCTTAATCATAACTGTAATTTATGTACAAAATTATTGAATAATAACATATGAGTAATAAAAGCTTGACATTGAAATAATTAAAACCACGTAAGTAAATGCTTCATAAATTCCCCAACACTTTCTCAAAAGATTTGTAATAAAATCTTGTTGGGAGTTTTTCAGTGTTGCATCCCCTTACCTGAACCTGCCATTAGCGTCAGGATTGACCTTCTACCTAAATAAATTGCAATAA
Organism: Alnus glutinosa; assembly: GCF_958979055.1. Taxonomy (NCBI): domain Eukaryota; kingdom Viridiplantae; phylum Streptophyta; class Magnoliopsida; order Fagales; family Betulaceae; genus Alnus; species Alnus glutinosa. Next base: position 20,242,302 of record NC_084899.1, on the reverse strand, counting down.
GAAGTTTAGAGAAATATTCTGAGATTTGAAGCCTAAAACTTAAACTAAGGTATCCTATAACATGTAACCATAGATCTCCAAATTATACTACCTATCTATATTTATAAATCAACATTATTATTTAGTAGACTAAATCGTCAACATAAACTAGCACAATTTAGAATCCATTTTATATCTCAATTACCCAAAGGAGTCTAAAGAATTTGTGAGGATTACTTTGAGGATTTTTATAGAAAAACTACTGGAAATCATTTTATCAATTATCGCTTTATCCAAACTCCTTTTCTCATGAAAACACTCAAACTTTTTTCTTAAAAAAATACTCATATCATTTTCCCGTATAATTTCAAACACCCAAAATCATTTTCTTTAAACATTAAAATCATTCCAATCTTAATCTTCTATAATAAAACACACCATTGAAAACAATTACTAAAACCATTCTACCAACCCCAATTGATTAATACCCACCAAACAGAGGGCATCCAAGATCCAATTCAAATTATAATTGACTAAAAAGAGAAATACCCCAAATCAATATACATACATAATCACAATCAACCAAGCCCAGATTTTACTTAAACGCAGCAAGATATATGAATAATATGATCTTCAAAATAGGAAAAAAAACACATCCCTTCAATACTGTATATCAACCAGTTAAAAATACTACCCACAACCTAATTTAATGAACATACACGGCCAACATTACAAAGGAGAAATTAAGCCTCAAAGCATCTCACCATCAGTCAAAACCAGAAATCTAACTCCAGGCAACACTTAATTTAAGAAGGATCTAATTGACTCTACAAGTAAACCCACTCATCCCACCAATAACCGTAACACAGCTGGTTAAGAACAAGGGATACCCATCTCCAAAATTCATCAAATCCAACTCAACCAAAACCACTCACACACGGCCAACATCACAAAACCCAAATTCGGCCAACACACAACCACGAATTTCTACCCAAAATTCATCAACAACAAGCCCATAAATCAAACTAATTAACAATCAGTTAAAGTAACTGAAAATACAAGGTTCACTTACCACAAGGATTTCCACATAAATCCACCGGAAAAATCACCCAAAAACCGCCGGAAAACTCTCCCTACCTCACCGGATACTTTCTTACCGAAGACCCACCGAAGAACGACCTCCAAACGCCGAAAATCACGCGCTCCGGTCACCGGTTGACGACCCAGAACCAGACGACACCTCTTGCTCCTCCGACTCTGACCCATCGTCTATCGGATCCTCTCTCTCTCCAGTCAATCTCTCTCTCTCGGCATCTCTCTCTCTCTCTTTGTCGGATCTCTCCTTCAGTCCCCATCTCTCTCTCTCTCGTTCAATCCGACTCTCTCTCTCTCGATCTCTCCCTCATTTCTGTCTCTCTCGTTCTCCTTTCTCTGTTCCAGATAAAAGAGGAAAGGAGAAAATAAAGAGGAAAGAAGAAGAATAAGGAAGAAAGAACAAATAGAGAAGAAAAAAGAAACTCAGTAATATACATTGAGTGGTGCGAGTTCTGTTAAGAGGGGAGTTGGCTAATTTATAAGATTGCTAAACTTGCTTAGCAAGTTTATAAACTTAAGAGTTAAGTTTATTAACTTGAGTTTAAATAAAATATTCACTTAACCTAAGTTAACCTAAGTTAATCTTAAAAATATCTAGTTACCCTATGGTTAACTTTTATATAGTTAAATTAACTAGAATTACTTTTTAATACAATCTAATTATTATTAATTATAGGTATTATTATTTAATATCTCCCTAGAGTATAATTTTAAACCCGTTTTGAGTCCAATTCGTTTCATAATTAATGTTAATTTTTAAATATCATTATTACAAAAATATTATGTACAATAAATATTACAAAATGATATTATATTATTCCACAAAAAAAAATATTCTCATAAAGTAATATTAGGAATATTATTATCCCAACTAATTCACCAGATATTTAGCTTTGTCTATTAATCAATTTAGAACAGGCAATGCGTAAATATGTAATTATCAGAGTAATGTTGGGTGACATAAAAGTGTGGATTGATTGCCACAAGTCTTAAAATCTAAGGTGTTACACCTTTTGCCTTATTATCTCTTTTTATAGTTCCTACAAAAGCATAAACTCTTGCATTAATATATCATTTAAGCTTAAGATTAGTAATTAAACAATATACCATAACTAAATGTAAAATGCAAGAATTAAATAATAATAAAGTATGATAATGCTTGATTTTCTATAAGTACAATCAAACATTCTTCATACGAAGGATCTTCAGTCAACTCTCGTGTTTCCTCTAAGTAAAACCTTTTGAAGATAGATACTCTCACTAGATTCAACATCCTTTAGAAATTCTACAATCAATAGCTTTAGAGTTATATGAAAGATAATAAAACATAAAACCCCTTAGAGTTTACTAGATAACCTATAAAAGATCCACTAGTTGTCCTTGAATCTAATTTCCTTAGATAGGGATCTTTAGCAAGGCAACCCCATATGTATAAATAATTTAAACTTGGCTTCCATCTATTTCATAAAAGGTATCTTAAAGACAACCTTAAATGAAATCCTGTTTAACATATACACAACGGTATTCAAAGCTTTACTCTATAAGGGTAATAGCATATTAGTTTTACTAATCATTTCCCTTTTGTGTGTACCTACCATAATACTTTTTGCCTATATTAGATCTTATGATCTTCATGTTGTTTATCTTCTTCTTCCATATATGTATTGAAAGCATTCAATACCTCACACTTATCATTAAGAAAATAGAGATACATAAACCTTTTATGGTCCTCACTAAAAGAGATGAAAAAAATAAAAAATAAATAAAAAAAATAAAAAAATAAAATCTCTAACCATTTAGGCAATGAATATGAAAAAGTCAACACCTTTCAATATACATGATCTTAAGAATTTCAAAAGGCTCTCTTCGACACCATTAGTGGTCTTGTTGGTATGCTTTCCGTTATGCAGTCCACACAAGTATAAAAGTCAATAAATTATTATTTACTGACTTTTATTTTCTTTATAGAGTCATATTTCAATCTCCAATGCCATAACAATAGCATTTTTAAATTCACAAATACTCCACTTTATGTCAACATCAATATATAGAAATAATTTTGTTTCAAAAGTTGGGATATGAGTCAATTTTAAATAGACTTAAATAGACCATCAACCAATATTCCACCCAAAAAAAAAAAAAAAAAAAAAAAAAAAAAAAAAAAATCAAGTTTAAAATTTAAATTTTTAACTAACTAAACTAGAAAATAAATTTCAAAAAGATTATGAAATATAAAACATTTTTTAGGTCAAAATTATAACTGAATTTTAAAATTAACCTATAGATCCCAACAACCTCCAATTATAAAAATGCATGTTCTGCATTCGTGTTGACAATGTGGATTGTTAAACCATAATCAATCCACAACATATTTGAATGAGTCACTAAATGAGATTCACGACACACTATATATATGAGATTATCTTTATTTTAAGTCATTTCTCATACTTTATGCAATCTTTATTTATATGCTCTCAGTTTTTCTTATTGCATGGGAAATAAGTATCTTGATTGCCATAGCATTTCTTGGCACATTATTATCATGCTTTAACTGTTGGACATGATTACATTTATCGATCTTTTCCTTAACATGAATAATCATGTAAACAATTTATGAATTCCCTCATCTTCTTAAACACACATGGTTAGAAGTTCATTTATTTTAACAATTTATCATTATGTGTGTTACAAGATAGAATACTAGACTTACAAAAGAGAATTCCAAAATGAAATAGACTAATCTCAACCTTTAGGGACTTAAGCTATAATATTCTTCATTCTCCATAATGGGATTAGAAACACTTTAAAAACTGTAAAGGTTTGTCTTTAAAGCTTTTTCTATTAAGGTGCTGGCCAAGCTTTTGTTTGAACATATTAAATGTTCATAAACAACCTTTATAAAATCTTTGGCTCTAAAACATTCAGGAATAAATCCATGGTGACTTTGGTGACATAAGATTTCATGAACATCTAACTTAAGTGATTAAATAAACTCCCATCGTTTATACTTAATAATCTCATATGACGTACTTAATTCCGTGAGAGTAGGTGGTTTATTCACACAGAGCGCCAAATTTCCAACACCCCAAATGAAAAAAACACATTAATCTTTTCCAGTCAGGAAAAAAAAATTACCATAAAGTATTAGAACACAAAACTACCAAAAGTAGACTAATAGGAATAACTGCAATGACCAATAAAATAAAATAAGAACATTTTAATGCTATGAAGTAACTTTATTTTAAATTAGCCAATGCTAATTTAAATAGTAAAATTCAACATACCTGTGGGCAAAGGTTGCATCACGCATGAATTTTACTCTTTATTAATAAGACTAAAAACAAATTTAAATATTAGTAAATAAAATTCTCCGTATCTATGGGCAACCGAGATAAATTTTACTTTTAATACTAAATTTGTTATCTTATTCTAATGAAGTCATAAAAATAAAAACCTCATCGTGGGAATAAGTAATTAAATTTATGAATTAATTACAACATGATGTTAATTTTTTTTATATGAAGTTAATGCGTATGATCTTTATGCAATTATTATAAAATAGAGATGATGTGGCTCTCCCAAAATCATAATAATCACATTGCAATTCATAAACATCTAATAAAATTCTTTATGATATTCATATGTGTAAACCTGATGTAATTATCATATTAAAAATGGGATGTTGTGGCTCTCCCAAAATTATTATGATAATTACGACTTCATTAACATCTAACAACTTTATAGATGCCCCATAAATGGTCTCATGAATAAAACAAACCAATACAAAAATGGGGTAAACGATGTTCTCCAAGGTATAAGCAGGTGAGTTCCTAAGAAAGTGAGAGTGGTCACATGGATACTCTTAAATCCCAAGACTTTCATTGCCATAACTTTTCCAAACATGACATTATTGGATAGTGCTGTAAACACACCAACATATATAGTATTTTTAATTAGAGAAATGTTTGGTTGTACATTCTCATCCCACTTTTATCCCACCCTTATCTACGTGGACCAATAATGTGAGAGATAATGGAGAGAGTGTAGTAGGACCCTATTTTTTTAACAACATTATTGGTCCACATAGACAAGAGTGGGATAGGAGTGGGATGAGAGTGTACAACCAAACATTTCTCTTTTAATTATTATTAGGTCTAGACATGAAGCAATTTATAATTAAACAATTAAAGTATATACCTCAGTTTATGTATTAAAGAAACAATAATATTAGTACAGAACACTGTAAATCATAAGAAAAATAAAATTGCAATATGAGAACATAATAAAATGCATGGCCCAATGGTTTAGCACATGGTCTTAGGCCCTTTATACTTAAAGAACCCAAATTCTAACTCCACATGAGCCTATTGTTTTTAAATCTTGATGTACTGAAATGGGTTGGGCTTCTGGGTCACAAGACTCCAAATGGGCTACTATATTGGGCTGGCCCAAACGGGCAGCCCACTTAATCGGGTAACTTTTTTTTTTTTTTCAAAAAAATAATTATAAATAAATCTGAATTAAGCTGGGTCAAATTGCCTTATTAAGCTAGCCCATTCGGGTCAGCCAACTTAGTGACTCTAAATACCTTCAGCCCACTTTGAAAAACTACCCGAATTCGACCCGGATCCAACTCGAGAAAATTCAAACACTTTTGACCCGAAATCGAACAAACCCTAACCTGTTAACCCGAAAACACCCTGAATCCCTGCACCATCTTCTTCCTTCTTTTTCCCCATCTGTCAGCCGCCTGCCTTATGCCCGCCCACTGGCACCTTATGTAGCGGTCACGAAGGGCAGCAACGGCGCCTAGAGGGGTCATTGTTTACCCAGAAACCGGGTCGCCTCTCCTTACACGAACGACACCAGTCATGACATGCCGGCGCCTACTGCCTATTGGGGTTGATGAGATATTCTACCGGTGGAGAGAAAATGGGAGGATAAAGACCGGTGGATTTTCATATAATACAATAAGTTTCAAGGGCAAAACAGTAAATAACGAACAAAAAATGCACATACCAAAAATATGTTCACAAAACATTTATTGGATTGAACAAAAACTAAGTTCACAAAACTATGTTTATCAACTATACGTGAACAATAAACAACAGACTTATGGATTGAACAAAAACGTAATGCTGAGAAAAATAGAATAGAGGTTGCTCTAATAACACATGTTAGAACGTATAAACATATTATGCTCAACTAACATGCGCAGCGGAAAATAAAAGACAAAGATTTAGGCTTACTTCTAGCCATCTTTGCTCAAGCGTTTCCACGAAGATTTGAAAAACAAAAAAAAAATATTATTTGAGCGATCTTCTAACCTATGCCTTACTGAATTACCGTACTATAGTATACACATGTTGTATATTTATAGGCTAAGTCAGGGACCTTCAAATATGGTAAACACCATATTGTTCCTCCCATCAAGAAAACAATATTATTAATTGATTTTAAAATTAATTAAACGATTCCATTACGGTAATTTATATTAATAGAAAATACCATAACCGTAATACCGTATATTATATTTATTAATAAATATAATAAATACCGTATATGTAGCATATAGGCTATATATGGCGATAATATTTTACAGGACTGAATAGAAGGTATGACAATGGCAAGTCCAATTCCGGTTAAACATTGTGAGACTGCAACCTAATTAGCCAAATTATCCCAAACTGTTACAAATTATGCAGCTTAATAAGCATTGCCTATTTTGAGGTACTAAACCAAGAAATGAAATAAATAGGGGTTTTTTTTTTTTTTTCTCTAATGTCTCTGAAACTATCCAAGATTCACTCAAAACTCAAGATATTATTGAAGATTCAATTACCCATCTTGCCCATTTCTTAAACCAACTCAACAAAGTAGATGGGTACAGATCTACAAACCCCCAACGTACGCACAATAAAATCTACAACATTAAACTATACCAATAGCATTACTAATTTAAAATCTCCCAATGCAATTAGGAGAAAGAGTTACATATAGATACATGGAAGAATGTATAAGAGATGGTCTCAAATGCTTGATCTAAAGCATAGATGAAGAACATATAATCATATTATGCTCAATTAACATGCGCAACGAAGAATAAAAGATAAGGATCTAGGTTTATTTCTAACAATCTTTACTCAAGTGTTTTCACGATCCATCTACAAGAAAATGTTATTTGAAGAACCTTCTAACGTATGCTTTACTGTCTTACCGTACTAATAGTGTATACAAACTCTATATTTATAAGTTAGGTCAGGGACCCTCAAATATGGTAAACACCGTATTGTTCCTCCCATCAAGGAAACAATATTATTAATTGATTTTAAAATTAATTAAACAATTCTATTACAGTAATTTAAATTAATAGAAATCACCGTAACCGGATGCTCGGACAAGACTTCTCTCAGGAGTCAGGGACTATCTCTCTGCAAATATGGTACTGCGTCCGCCGTTTACACATCAAAAATACTATCAAACAAGTCTGTCAAGAATATGTTACTTGTTTAGAGTATGTTTTTTTATCTGACAAATCATGCCACTAATATATGATGGTAATAATCTTTTAGATTTGATTATAATCTCCTACCTCTCTCTTCTTCTTTTTTTGATGAATTAGTGGCCATTTTATTAGAACAAAACTAAACCCCTTTACAATTTCTACAGAAATATCAGAAAAAACTGGCTTTGAAACAAGCTTCAAAGGCCCTCAATATCCTATACCAATATTTTGTGATCAATACCCCATTTGCAGCAATTTTTTCCATTCCCTTTAGTCCTCCTAAAGCTGCCTTTCCCCATTAAGCGAATTCTCACTTCCCACTTGATCTTCTGCAGAATATGTTCCTCAGAGAAAGGAATATTGCCGTGTCTCAATCTCCTAACATTTAGGCAATCATATTTTAAGAGCAAGACCTTTTGGGGCTCTTTCATAGGGGTGAATGTGAGTGTCTGATTTCATCTTGATGTTCAGGGCTCCACACGCTCAGCTTACATCAAATTCCTCTGTTTCTGCTCTGTTTTTGGAGGGGGCGTTGTGATGGTTGACTTTGCTGGAGGGAGTTCGATGCGTGCTCTGTTTTTCGAGGGGCGTTGGGATGGTTGACAACTCAAATGGACTGGCCCATGAGGATGTTTCGATTTCGATTTCCCAGATTTAGACCCAACCCATATAAGCTTATGGGGTTCTTAGTTACCCAAGAAAAGAACAAGTGTAATATTGTGCCCTTACTCCTTACTTTCCAGTAAGGTTGGCTCATTGATTAGGCGAATTAGTCACTCGTTTAATAGCAATAGTATAATTAAGCTCAATTATATATATATATATATATATATATATATATATATATATATATATATATATATATATATATATATATATATATATGTAAAAAATTTAATTTGCACAAAACGAAATTTACTTTATTCTAAACATTATTTTAATATATTTTGTAACTCAACACAAAATATATCATCCGTTAAAACTAAATGTCTAGTGGCAGTGATGAATTCTACTTGTCGTTAGCAAAGAGCGAGAACAATAGTTAAATTAAAAAATATAAGCTAAAAATAAAAATTAATATTTTCTCCAAGACATGGCATGGTAATTTTGGGTCCACATGAACAAATTAAATCCATACCGGGCAGTAATGGGCTTTAGGTTAGAGATAAATATAGTTCTACCCAATCTCAATGATTTTATAAGCTTTGGGCTTAATTGGATCGGCCTTACTTGCCAAGGAATAGGCTGGGCCGGATAGCTAGATAATTAAGTAGCAGGCCCAGCTTGATAGTCACCACAGCATATTCATGGGATCTTTTATCAAATGCCGAAAAGGTAAAATGAGAGAAGGATTGTATTTCGATCTCAACCATTAACATCAACGTGATATCTCATGAAAAGCATGTATTTTTCTTTTTGAAATAGCCTATTTTTTGAATATTTATTTATAAGACGAACAATTACAAAGGCAATGTTTGGCAAACCACTCAATTTTTATTTAGGAAAAACACAATTTAAAAACATTCAGGTTTGGCTTACAATTATTTTTCAAAAATACAGTTTTTTACAAATCAAATTCTATTAAGATTTTATTCAATTTTTTCTAATTTTGTCGTAAGTTATCTAAACATAATTTCAAAAAAGAAATTCTTTGAGTATTTGTAATTTTGAATATTTTTCAAAAAAATCGCACACTTAAACGAGCCTACTTTTTATATCACATCAAAGTTTACCAATTTTGAATATTTTTATATCACATGCAATTTTGAATATTTTGAATACTTTTTAACACTTTTTTTTTCACTTTTTCTTACCAAAAAATCAATACTTCTTTATATATATATATATATATATATATATATATAGAAAAACAACTCTATAACCCAAATGTTTACCAAACACGAATTCTAACTTAAATAATCCTTTTCCTTCCTAAAATCAAGATCGAGGGAATACCATGAACTTGTGAGTGATGTATAAGTAAAACTGAACAAGTAAAATATTTAAAAATAAAAAATAAAAGATAAATTTCGAAGTGAAAAAGTTTAAATTAAAAAATTACAAATCTATTTGAATTTGAATTAATATTTATTTTTAAATATTTAAATTAGTATGAATTATGAAATGATGAATTTAAATTTTTAAGTAATTTTTTTTTTTTTTTTTTTTTATGTATTTTGAACAAATTATTAATCATGACTAAAATTGAATGGAGAGTGCAGATAATTCTGAAGGAACGTGATACACAAAAACGGAGTTAGAGAAGGGGTCGCCATCATTAAGTGTCAGTGTCAATGGATGGGATGGCTGATGGGGTCATCAGCGTCCGTACAGATGAGGAGCAGGTACAATCCCACTGGCATGTGAGGGGCCCACTGAGACATGGACACCCATATCATCATCATGACACGTTAACTCCCTCACCTGTGGTCGGGCCCACGTCATCAATTGTTACACGTGTAGTTTCCCGCTTGGTTTTTGGTTTGTGGGCAAACAGTCTTGCTTGTGCTAAAGCCTGAGGTGGAGCTGACGTAAGGGCTTCCCCCTCTGACAAAAGAGAATATTTACAAAAATCCCATTATGACCTCTGCATTTTTTTTATAGTTACTGTTATTTGAATGTTGCAGAATTGCCAGAATACCATCCCTTGATTTATTGATGTATGAAAATGGATCTTATATTTGCGTTTTTAACGAAAATTAATGTCGTTTGATAACTGGGTCATATTAATTCTAATTATATATTCACATGCGTATATCAATTTTACACATGGTCCTTAAATAAATACACCCATGACACGTGGCTCATATGGGACACGTGCAATTGTAAATTCAACAAGTCAACATAATATAATTTATATATATCCAAAAAAAAAAAAAAAAACTTTAGTTAAAAAAATCAAATCAAGATCAAATGAGGGGTGGCGGTTGGCTCATCTAGAAGGGTGATCGCCCCTTATAGCCGCCACCCTTTTTTTTTTGTTTGCTTGCTTTTAGTAATTTTGTTATTTATTGTAGATTTTACCTATTTTGCTTTTTTCTTTTTTCTTTTTCAAAATAAAAACAATAACAAACAGTTTAAATACAAAACATTCATAAAATTGCTATTCATTCAAGCTTCTCTCTTTCTTAAAACAGAAGCATGGAATTAGTGATAGCAGGTTTCATACTAAAGGTTTATTGGTAAAGCACTATAAAAGTAATGAACATTTGAGACTCATTAATTTATTTTATATTTAGTTTATCTATAATTGGACCATAGACATAAAATTATTATTTTAAAGCTTTTGCATACAAGTATTGTTTTTATCTGTATAGATAAATACAGTTGAGTCCGAATAACATATAACAAGTTTTTGCTCATAAAATTTGATTGCTCATAAAGTACTAATTTACACAGTATTATACATTGTAATTCATAGGGGTGGGCACGGGTCTTGAATTTAAGCCTTTTCTTGAACCTGCCCCGTGATGGGCGGGTTCCAGAAAATGGTACAGAGCCCCATTAAAAAATAGGAGCATTCCAAAAAATGGGAGCATTCAAACTCATGTATAGTATTTCATATGTGAGTGAGAGCATTCCAATAATACATTTGAATAAAAAAGTTACACTTAAATTTGAGTAATGTTTCTTACACAACTCATATATAACTTTTGCACAACTCTAATTAATTTTTTTTTTTTTTTTTTTTTTATGATCAACCATTGAATTTATTTTCCTACATGTGAGCCATAAATATTTAATGGTTGATCTTAAAAAAAGTTATTAAAATTGTGCAAAAGTTGTGTAAGAAACATTACCCATATTTATATACCTAATAATTAAAGTGTGGCCTACATGGCACATATGATTTAATTAGACATAAATTATGCTGTTCAGTAATTTATTCTAAATAATGAACTATTGTGGAATCATAATTGAATTGATTTCTTATTCCTTGATTAGATGAATAATTAAGGTAAAATTCTAATTGATGATCCTTTGCTTAGCTTATAAATAACATCCTATGTATTCACTACAAAAAATTTGTCCATTAGCTTCAACCTTATTAGCATCGACCCAAAAGTCTATGCTAATGGAATGGCCATATTCTCTACCAGGTTTTGCAGTTGTGGCTTGAGAGGAAAATCTTTCCTGAATCTGATCTTCGACCTTACATGGATGGATGACCTTTTATAAAACTCCAAATTTAATTTTTTCACAAAAGGAAAAAAAAAAAAAAGTAAATTCATTTGAAAATAAAAATAAAAATTAGGGCATTAGTGTCGACTACCAAAGTCGACGCTAATAACATTTTAAAAAAAAATTGTTTAAGGCATGAGCATCGACCTAAGTCGATGCTGACAACACACCACTAGAGTCAACAATTGATATCAATTTTAAACCTTTCAGCGTCGACCAAAAAATATTATTAGCGGGGACAAAAGTCGTTGTTGATGATTAGTTGATGATCACTAGCGTCGGAGCTTTGGCATCGACATGTCGACTGTAATGAGCAACATTGTCGCTTTGGAGACTTTTAGTGTCGACAAAATGTCAAACTGCGATTTTGTTAAACGCTTAACTGCGTTTCAAAAAATCACATTTTAAATCCAAACGTACCCTTGATCTCCTTAATTTTAAGGTACAAAATGTCGTGAGTTTGTCTTCTCAAAAATAATTTTGGGGGTAAAATTCCGAGCATGAATCATCCAATAATCATCCAATAAGATCTTTTTACATGCTATATGGTGATTTGTTTTTGTTTATAAAATCAACTAAATATAAGTGTTGTCCCCCTCGGCAACTTCTGGAGGTGGCCGTGGTCTCCCCCAAGGGGGCCTTCAGGCCACCCTAGATGGGTTCTAGGGGTTGTCCAAAGGCCACCCCCAGCAACCTTTGGGGATGGCCACGGCCTCCCCCAGGGGCTAGGGTGGCCTTCGGGCCACTCCTAGATGGGTTCTAGGGGTGGCTGAAGGTTTTTTTTTTTAAAAAAAAAAAAAAAAAAAAAAAAATTGTAAACAATTATTTTTTAAAATTTATAATTTACCCTACAAAGTTTCTAAAAATTTTAATTCATCCAAAACGACGTCGTTTTAGAGTGGTCAAAATTCTGTCTGGTTTGACGGTCAAACTAAACGGAGTGCTTGAATTGAAAATTTTTGCAACTTTGGGGGGTACATTGCAATTTTTTAAACTTTGATAGTCAAATTGAAAATGGCTGACAACTTCAGGGGGTGAATTGTATTTAACCCTACAATTTACCGTGATGAACTACCGAAGGAGTTGTAATGTCCCCATTTTACACTGAAAATGACAAAACTACCCCCTTGCATAAGAAAAAAAAAATGAATTAAATGTAATTTAACCCACTCAACTAACAACCATTTTTTATAAAGCACCATGAACTAACAAGTGTCATGTTTTAGCCCTTCAAACTGCTAGTTTGTTGCAACTTACTCGCATCCGTCAATCTTTACCATTATTTTGGATGGAAAATTAAATTTGACAAAAATGTTTTGAAAATATATTTTCCTTGACTAGTGAATAAGCAGAATTACTCTTTGTCTTTTTGTACTAATTAATAAATAAATAAGGTAATTTTAGTTTTTCAATGATCAAAATAAGTGTATTTTCGAAATATTTTTGTCAAATTTGATTTTCCATTCAATATAATGGTCAAAACGGACGGATGGGTTAAATAATAACATATTGGCAATTTGAACTTTGAAGGACCAAATCATGATACTTGTCAATTCGTGGTATTTCATAAAAAATGGTTGTAAGTTTAGGAGGCTAAATAATATTTAACCCTAAAAAAACAAATAAAACAACAAAAAGGCCAAAAAGAAACTCAAAAAGAAAAATAAATAAATAAAAATAATAAGCAAAACATTCTTAAAATGATCTACAATGAGCCATCGATGATCGGCCCGCCGTGGTCACGTCATTTTTTTTAAAAAAAATTTCTTCAAAATATTTGTTTTTCTTCTCTCTCTCTCTCTCTCTCTATATATATATTCTATTTTTTTTCCTTCTTGTTTTTAAATTTTTTTCCTTTTTTTCCCGTTTATTATTATTATTTTTGCCCTTTTTGGTGTTGTTGAAGTTTTCTACCTTTTTTTTAAAAAAAAAAAAAATTTTATCTTATCCACTTTAGGAGTTTAGTAAAGTCTTATTGTAAAAATTAATCATTTAAGAAGGATATTGTAAGTGTGGCGGCAATGTTAGATCATCTCTTACATATGCTCTAAAACCTTCATTTCATACCGTGTATATCTCCAACCATACCAAATTTTATTCCAATACCTAGACTTTCATCTATTTCATCTAATAATTCACTGGTTATAGCCAATCTTATTCACCCTTCTACGAAGTTTTGGAAACTGAACCTTTTGCATTTTCTGTTTGATCCTGCCATTGTCTCTGAGATTCTCAAAATCATTATTAGCCCCAATTCTTCTAGTTTTCTTCTTTGGACCCCTTCCACCTCCGGTGTTTTCTTTACCAAATCCACTCATACACTCTTTTTCTTCTTCCCCCTCAACCCCCTTCCAAATCTTCTTGGAAAGCCCTTTGGAAGCTAAATCTCAAAACTTTTTGACAAACAAAGACTCCTAATAAATGAACCGCAACCAAGTATGCAACAAAAATATAAAAGCAGTAAAGAGACAGACAAAGATATTTTGGTTACGAAGTGGAAACTTTTTATACCAAAGATATTTTGATTACGAAGTGGAAACTTTTTGCACTAAATAAATAACTAGTTACAAGATAGTAGTACTCACAATACCTTTGCAGTAGTTGTACCTTGAACAATAAACAAGTACCTATACTTCAGCGCCTCTTAACCAGACCCCTATCCAAAGAGTTATTTAATAGATCCCTTTAACTTAGAGCTCCACTCTAATTAGGCTTCAAAACTATTGAATGGTTACAAAACAAAATTCTAAGAGAGTTAGCACATCAAACAATATCTGCCTAAAAACCCTCTCTTGGCACCCTGAAGTTTTACACTGAATTCTTTTAAATAAACAACACCTAGAAGCCCCTTTAAATAGGTTTTAGAAATCCTAATTTTACACAAACTTGGATTTCCCAATGCGGCGTCCGGACTTGACATTTGGTGTCCGGACCAGCAACTAGAACTTCTTAAGCACGTTTGGACTGGCAACCTTAGAGTCCGAACAGTTGCATAAAGTAGTTCCTCCGTCTACAGTCATCACATCAACGTTCGGACTTCCTTGCAAATGGGTGCTCTTTGTGGTTCGTGTCCACTGAGCCGTCCAAACTCCTTTTGGACTTTGACCTATTGACTTCGCCGTCTGCTGTAGCGTTCGGACCTTCATAGGATTCTAAGTTTTTGAGCTAAGCGTTCAGACTCTGACATATGAACGAACTGTAGAAAAAACCGACTTTCTAAATGTAAAGTCTCTAGAAACTTTCTTTCTTCAAAATATTGCCTTCTTAGTGATTATTCTGTGTAGATACTTCCTTGCTCAACTCTTTCCATCTCGGAATTAATATTTTGTAACAATTCTTTTGAATTATGATGTCCCTGTTATGGAAGTTCCTAATATGGGAACAAATAATATATGCAGAATATTTTCCAAAACACAGATCTTTCCTTTCTTGATTAATATTCTGCAATATTCTTTCTCACTTGACCATTTCATTTTTCTTGAATAAAACAATTATGTTTTGACACTGAATTTGCCAATATTAAAAACCCAACACTTTACCTTTGTAAAATGGTTTGGAACATTATTCCAACTAAAGCCGGGATCTCTCAATCTATCCCTTCTTTCTTCCATCTCAGATACTAGTTATTCTCTTTTCATTTCCCACAAACTCTCTTTCACCTCTTTTGTAACACATTGGTCTCATATTGGGAAGATGAGTAACCCATATAGAGTGTGTGGTTTATAAAGATAGTCATGAGTGCTAATTTCCACATTGCCTACTTTTTAGGTGAAACTGGACTTTATAAAGAATTATAAGAAAACTCTAAATTGACTAATCCTTCTGGGGTGATAATGCAAATTTGGCTAGTGTTTTTTTCTGTGTCGTTACAAATGGTGTCAAAGCCATCTGGTAACGTCAGGCCATGTGGTATTGGAGCGCTGCATGACGTAGCCTTGACGAGAACATTAGGTGTTTAAAAGAGGAAGTTTGTAACACCCTTGTCCCATATTGGGAAGACGAGTAGCCCACATAAAGAGAGTGATTTATAAAGATAGTCATGAGTGCTAAGTCTCACTTTCCCTACTTATTAGGCGAAACTGAACTTTATAAGAAATTCTAGGGAAACTTTAAATTGACTAGTCCTTTTAGGGTGATAACGCAGATCTGGCTAGCATTTTTCCTTGGGTCGTTACATATTTTCTTAACTTGCCCTATTGCTCGAGTGATTTGGCACCAATCTTTATGGCCTTTGGATACTATTGCTTTCAATGTTACTAATATGACAGAATGACTCTTTATTATCCGCAATCCACATCACTTGATTGGTATCCCTTAGGTTGAGGCTCATATGTTCCAGATTTTTGTTATTGTTGCTTGTGATTATCTTTAGGTTATCAGGAATAAAGCTCACCATGAAGGTCTTATTCCGAATGCTCTTGTTATTTCATCTACTATCAACAAGACTGTTTTGGAACATCATTCTGCTTGGAAGATTAAATTGGCCATTTCATGTGAAGTATGGCAGTTTCCTTCTCCTCATTTTTTAAAGATCAATTATGATACAACTATTAGAGATATATTTTTCTGTTCAAGCTGCAATCTGTAGAGATTCAATAGGTTCTATTATCAAGTGTGTCTCTTTTATCAGTTCTTCTTGTTCTCCCATTTATGGCAAGGCTCTTGCAACTCAACTGGCGATTTCCATGGGGTTATCTAATTTTATTTTAAAAGGTGATTCGCTTATAGTCACTTTGGGACTTCAACTACCCACCATTACTCAAGACTGGAGAATTGCTTCCACTATTTCTGTTATTCATTCCATACTTTCACTAACTACTAGCTGGATAACTAGTAAAGTTAACCGAAGTGCAAATTTCTATGCCCATCATGTGACAAATCGGGCTGCAACTATAATTTATTCTGGCTGCATTATCGTACTTTTCCCTTTATCTAGTTATTTTTCTCCCAGTATTAGAAAAAATTCCCCATCATCCTTATATGTTCCTTATTTTTTTTTTACTTTCTCTCTTTGTACTTATAATAATAATTAAAAAAAAAAAAAAAAAAAAAAAAACGTAGAAGAAGAAGAAGAAGAAGAAGAAGAAGAAAAGAGTCATGTTTAGCCTTTGGTCTTCCCCTTAATTAAAATACTAAAACATATATTAGGCAAACATTATAGCTTATGTTTTTTTTTTTAAAAAAAAAAAAATTATCATTTCTTTCACTTCTCACTCTTTTGACTACCCTCATTTTTCTCTTTTCTCTTGTTGGTTTAAGAAAACAATAAAGAAAATATTTAAAGAAAATATAAAATGTAATAAAAATGACAGTTATAATTTGTATTTAAAAAGTAGTGGTTAAAGGAGAACACAGTTTTTTTTATTAGCTAAAATGTATAACTTGATGCTCTTTGGAGAAAAAGTAAATAATAATAATAATAATAATAATAATAATGATAATAATGAGGAAAAATTGCACTATTGAAAAAAAAAATTACAAATCGTTTTTTGGAAGTCAAATTCCATTAAAATTTTTAACAAATTCCATTAGGTGCCGTCACGTCAGCGCTAATAAGACAGCGACACATGTCGATCATAATAAAAAAAATATAAATAAGTAATACTTAAAAAATTGTTTAAAAAAAAATAGAAAATGTGTGGCTGTCGTGTTAGGCAGCCACCCCTTTAGGGGTGGCCGCACGCCACCCCCATTGGCTGGAGTGCGACCCTACCCATTTTCTATTTTTAATTTTTTTTTAAATAATTGTTTAAGTTTTTTATTTTATTTATAGTCTGTATTATAATCGACATGTGTTGTTATCTTATTGACGCTGACGTGACCCCCAACGGAATCTGTCAGAATTGTTAACAGAATTTGACTCCAATGAGTGATTTGTAAATTAAGTCAATCACAAATATCTTTTAATTAATTTAAATATCAAAACGAGTGATTTGTAATTTATGTTAATAACGTGTACTAATAGTATAAATTTTTTTAATAATAAAAATAATGAATAAATAAATAAAAAGTAAGAGCGGAGAAAGGTGCTGCTGCATGGTAAATTATTGATTCCTTCGTACAGGTATTAATTCTTGTGTGGGAGGAGAATAATTAGTTGTGGGGAGTGATGGGAGGTTCACTGCAAATCTGATCAGTGATGCGGTGGGTGCTATGATCCTCACTCCTGATTGGACGGTCCCACAGTCATTTCGTAGGTCGGTTAGAAGATATGAACGGCGTGGATGTTTCGATAGTAGGTACTATGTATGACATCATTTTTACTATGCTCTCAGTGTACTGGGAAGTGACTCACCGAAAGCTGTTCCCGTTCCATCCAATCACGTCCTACTCAATGCCACCTCTCTGTCTTTCTACTTTTTTATATGAAAACAATATAATAATTTTCCCCACTTTTTCTTGCTTTATTACTTTTCTTTTATGGTTTTGTTTTTGTAATTTTCTTTTATTACTTTTCACTTAGGTTGAGTTTGTTTCGATTGAAAATCTTTCCACTAAATTTTGTTAGATAAAATTCTTTCAACGGTGAGTTTTATGATTTTTACATATATTTTTAAAAATATATGTTAAAATTACATAATTTTTTAATCTTATTAAAAATATTTGTTAGTATAGACAAATACCGATTTGATAAATTGGGTTAGAGAAAATTCTCTAACCCAATTTATAGAAAAAATAATTTAGAAAACTTTACTACATCGTAAAATAATTTTTAAAGAACCTTCTTTTTTTCTCATATTTGGATATTTGGGGCTGTAAAAATTTTAATAATGTTATTATTATTGAATCAAATATATTTGGGTATTCATGTTTTTCAAACACTATCTTTTACAATTCAAGGTTTATTAAGATTTTATCCAATTTTTTTTTTAATCTCAGATTTTTTAAGTTTTCCAAACATAATTTCAAAAAATAAATTCTCTCGACATTCATAATTTAAAATATTTTTTTTTTGAAAAAAAATGCACAACCAAATGAACCTTATTACCTTATGTTTTTCAAAAATATAAGCGGTTTCCATACAGAAACAAGATCCCATATAGGACATTTTTTTTTTTCCTACAATTGGGCAAAAAATTGTATAAAGACCTCAAATGGGCCCACCTACTCAGGCAAGTGGGCTCTATTGAGAGCCTTTCACAATTGCAAGAGATCCCTGGTAATCCGAACAAAGGGTCCAATCCCAACCTTTCCCTAGGACATCAGAATATATATATATACTGTTTCTATGAACCACCTACATTAACAATAACTGTAGCCACCTTTCATCAATGGTACTATCACGCTTCATCGGCACCATCTTCCATTGGCATTGACACCTAGGGATGGGCAAATTACCCGCCTACCGCCTACCGAACTGAACCGAACCGCCATCGACCGCATACCGACTAATTTCGGTTCGGTAATCGGTATAAAATTTTGTTCTGAAAACCGATTCGGCAACTGAACCGAACCGAATCGCATTTTATTCCGACCGATTAATCGAACTGACATAAAACGAAACGACGTCGTTTTAGTAAGAACAAAACGTTTAATCGAAATCAAAACGACGTCGTTTCATTACCCATGTAACCGAATGTTAACCGACCGCCTATTAATCGCTTAACCGAAATAAATTCACCAATTGCATTCCGACAAAAGTTGGTTAATCGACTTAACTGCCTACTGAACCGACGCCTACCCCTTGACACCCATCATTAGGGGTTGATTCTCATCAGCCCCATTGTAGCCCAAAACTTTACCCACTCTAGGCACCTAGAAGCTCCCCCCTATTACACAACTTCCTTTCACAACCCCCTATTAGCATTAAGTTGTTATGTTTTCGTTTTTAAAAAATCGTATGATTCATTGTGATCTTTGATGGATGGAATGTAAATTGTGTGTGAATAATTTTCATGTCAATAAGACGTCTAAAATATTTTCAAAACTGTATTTCAACTAAACATCTTTATATAGAGAAAGAGTCATTTCGTACATCTAAACCAAACTATCGTTCATTACATTTACAAAGTGTCACATATGGTAACTACAATGTGGCTGACCTCTATAAACCCAGGTTACCTCAAAAGCTAAGACCTCTTGTGGACCTTACATATAGTAATCTAAATGCAGGTAGGGCTCCTACTCGCCCTTCGAGGCTATGTTTGTAAAATTCAACAATTTTACATGTGAAAATGGTGAGTATACGGCTCAATAAGTAAAAGCAATCCAACCAATAATATGTGTGATGTGAGCCCTTATTCAAATTTCTCTATCTTGTTTATTTAAAAGATAGTTCTCGAAATCAAAGAACTTTTCATTTTAAAGACAAATACATAGTTTTCATAAGACTTGCATAATGACACGCTTTGGTGGAAAGATCAGAGTAAAAGCATTCCAAATTGCTAATTTTCTTAGCATAAGTATACATATATAGTTCAAGTAAACTTAGTTGCTATAAGATAATAATGAAAAACAATATTAAAAACAAACCATGCAACACATACTTATAATTGCGTAAACAGAATCATAATCATAATCATTTCATTTTATAATTTGCTAGTCGTATTTTCCCTTCCTCCCACTTAAAACTGGGTTACTAGTTGTATTTCCCCATTCTAGCACTAGGTTGCTGAGTGTTTTTCCCACACTCAACATTAGGTTGTGATCAATATTTTGTCGAAAATTCCGTTAATCAAATTTGGTATTTCTATTTTCAAACCCATACTTTTCTTAGGAAACCTTTTCCTTTGATTTTTTTTTTATTTTTTATTTTTCTTGTAAATCATGTAAACATAATGTAACATACAAGAATATATATGAACATACTTCAATCACATGGCTCATAATCACGAATACATTATGCATCTACAATATTGCATGTAAAACACGTATAATGTTGTCGATAGGAGAGTTTTACTCATCACTTGCTAATTCCTCTAGCTTATGCTTTTATAGTTCGTATTCACACTACTCTACATTTATATTATAACTGCTTGTTAGATTCTAAACTCTTAGAGTCCTAAGACTTTTTACAAACCCCTATATACCTTTAATATCAAAGTTGCCTTGGAAAAACTCAAGTTTACAAAACTACCCTGGCTCTGTCAACCGAGCATTCCCCGAAGGCTTCTTATGTAGTTCTTAACACAAACTCGGTTGATTGTGCATCAAACGAGGGGCTCTCAAGCATCCCATGTTTTCTGCTCAGTCAATCGAGCAGTATACTCGATTGACCGAGTAGTGCTTGACAATATTTCTTAGCTTCGACAACATTCCAAAAATTCATTTTTTTTCGACCATTTTTTACTCTAACCATCAGCCTAACATCCCATACTACTCAAAGAAATCAAAACAAAACTTCAAAGTCACCTCAACCACTCCAAAATCCAAACACCATTATAAACCCCTAACTTTTCCAAAAACTCTATTTTTCAAACACTTCTCATTTTCAAACTATTTTCAAAATATTGTAACACCCTAACAACACTATTTCAACTACGTGCAACTTTACACAATGTTAAACCCACATTTTGGGTTTATTACTATCAAACCCTACACCCTAGATTTCACCAAACTCCCATTCCAACAACATTAATACTTCCATACAACTTCTAAGCACCAACACAAACATATTACAACGCTCTTTACAACACAACAACATTATCATAAAATCATTATTAAATAACTATAAAAATAGAGGAATATAGAGGGCAAGAGCCATACCTATTGTAAGCTCCTTTATAGATCACTTATTCTCTCTCACTTTAGAAACCTCTCGTATCCAAAATTCTAGCTATTCACTCTCAAACTCAGATTCAAGCCCTTGGACGAACTCAAAATGAAAGGTGTTAGTTTTTCTCAACATTTTGGGCCTTTAAATAGGCTGATAAAATCAGTCAGCCAAAAACTTGGTCAATCAAGCTTAAGTCTCCGTCGAACCAATTGTTCCCAAACATCTACAACATGGCTCACATGTGGCTCGATTGATTGAGGCTTAATATTGATCGATCGCAGAATCATTACTCACATTAAGTGTGGGCGAAATTTGGTTAAATGAGCTACTTAACACAAAGTTTGGTCGATCGAGATAGGTCGATCGAGCCCACCTAACCCTCATTTGGACCATTGGCTTTCCCACAAAAAATTTGAGCTTGACATGTGGAACTATAAATTGATCGATCGGGCTCCTTCTTGGTCTATCAAGTTTTGTGTAGAAAACCCTAATTTTATGTTTTCAACAATGTTTTTCATACCGTTTTATCACAACGCCTTTCAGCCTTTATGTACTTTACCGTATCTATCATACCTTTGTTTATGGCGTACATCGTATTCGTTTCCTTAAGTTTTAATATTATGGAAACGCCTATTTTATTCTCGAGCGTTACAAGGCATGTTCCACACTTTATGCCATTGACGAGGGGTGGAACATTCATGAACATGCTACACGAGTTGGGTGGGAGACATTTGTTTGAGGTGGTTTAAATAAAATAATATTAAATTAGAGAAGATAATAAAGAATCAATTACAATATCTAGTTAAAAAAAAAAAAAAAAAGTAAAAGTAGCTAACCTAAAATATGTTATTTCTTTTTAAGAGCTAAAATGAAAAAGCTTGTTGGATATGGTCTCCTACCTCCTAGCATTGTATGGAATCTTTAACCATATAAATGCCAAATATATATATTTATATATAAGTGAGATGTGTACACAGATTAGGATTTTCTATAATTATTTGTTCGAATTTAAGAGAATTCAAATAAGTTATTGTGAGAGACTACTTATAAGACTCACCTGATTAAATAAAAATTAAACATTCCAATCATTAATTCAGCGAAGTGTGTCGTATAGGGAATATATCATAATCACCGATTCCAATTCCTATAAATTCAAATAAATAATTATAAAACATGATGATCTGTGTACTATATTTCGAGATAATAACAATCAGTGCGTTAATTTCATTGTTAAAGAAAAGGAAACTACCTGGGTTCATGATGGTAAATTTAGTACTTTGATTGAAATTTCTGAATTAAAAAATGAATATTTAATTCAAGTAATAGGGAATGGAGTGGGACCGGGGAGTTGTGTGGGGTCAGAGCTGACTCAGTTGCCATGATTTCATCAATACGGGCAAAGGGAATGGGCATGATGAAGGGGTGGGGGGAGCACACATGATGAGAAAAAGGACGGTTGCACTTGGAAATGGGCCCACACAACCCCTCCACCCTTTGTCTCTTTCAATGTCAAAGGGCTTCCCTACACGGTGGTGAGCTTTTGCTGGGAGACAAACCCAATCAGCGGCGCACACCAATGCCTAAGGCAGTGCATCCCCCTGTATGCGATTTCTGTGCATTTGTCGTGTCGTTTGCCATTTTTTTTTTTTTTTTTTTATGAAAAAAAAATTAACAAAAAAATAAAAATAAAATAACAAACAACTCCAAAAATATTTATAAAAACACTAAAAATTACTTTTATATTTATCTCACGTTAAAACACTTAAAAAATCTAACAAATTTATTCTGATGACCCCAACGGATGACCAAGAGAGAGAAAGGGCATTATTATATACTAATGCTCAAGTTAAATTGATTAGAAAGGGAGGGCAAAAAGAGATATTCATTGCTATATCAAAATTCCAATGTATATCAAAGCACTTGCTTAAAATCATTATTTAACTTTTCATATTCCAAATTGGTGCAAATACAGATAATCGGTGGCCGACATACAAGTTGTTCTTTATAGTCGGTAGAGTTGGCAAATTAGACATATATGAAGAGCGACAAATTCTGTGGTCTATAATATTGCTGAGGGTATCTGTGATATTGTCAATTTAAAGCAATCTTTTTTTATTTTATAGGAATTTAGTATCTTGTTTGTTTCTAGAGATTTCACTATAGGTTATTTTCATATTGGATTGAATAAATATCAAAATTTGAAAAAAAAAAAATAAATAAAAAATTTCATATTCCAATAAGAGAAAGGAGACATGTTATTTAATATATTTGGGTTCTTCTCTAATCTCTTAAATTTTGAAAATAAACTATTGAATTTGTAATACTCACATAAAGATTCAATGATTGATTTTTCAAAATGAGATGATAGGAGAAGGATGGAATAATACAAGAAAACATTCATGTAAGAAAAATAGACCTTTATCTATATCAACAAGAGACGTGCTATAAATCGCCCCGTAGTCATTCTCACACCCTTTTGCTTTTTAAAATCATCATTGGATATGTGGGGTCCATGTGGATCCTAAATATTTAATAATAATTTTAAAAAGTTGAAGAATAAAAGAACTAGATAAGAAAATGAATAATTTTTCATCAACAATATTTCTATTCATTTTGGTACTATTGGGGTGACGCGACCACGTGGTTGGCCACTCCAGGTACCATTGGAAGTGGTTGAGGGGTTCCGAGAGCAATGCGACCACTCCCAATACCATTAAGGGTGGTTGCGGCCATGTGTTTGGCCACTCAGGAAGAATATTTTTTATTTTATTTTTTCAAAAACAATAAAAAAAATGGTTTTTCTGAGATTTTTTTTTTTTTTTTTTTTTTTTTTTTTTTTTTTATGGTTATTCAATCCAAGGAAAAAGTAGCTTTTTTCAAAAGCGAAATGCTATAATATACCACACTTTTATATTATTTTATTGATATATCGCTCTCTATCAAATTTTTATATCACCTCTTCTTTATTTATTTATTTAAAAAAAAAAACTGAAAAACAAAAAAGAAGATGCAAGGTCTAAATCAGCTAAAGTTGCAATAGCAATTGTATCATCATATTCATGGGTTTATATTCGTCCGGGCATCAAAAGGCAATAATTTGAGACTTGTGTTAAAATCATGTCCAAATGTTGTGAATAATTTTACATATACAATTACTGTTTATCAAGTCTTCATTAAAAAATGAAATAAATTTTAAAATTATTATTGAATCAATTACATGTTTAATAATAATTTTAAAAATTACCTCCTTTTTTTTATTTTTTTTTATTTTTATGAACATTAAAACTTAATATACGTATAAAATTACTCGAATCATGCACCATATGTTCATACCCTTAAAACTTGCCCATCGTTTTCTTTTTATTGGAATTTGTTAGAAGTGGAGGCAATTGCAAGGGACATCATAATTTGGATAGCTGGGTGTACAGTGTTTCTGGGAATTTGTGGCAGACAATCACCTCTGACCCACTATGGGAGACACAATAATATAATATATTCAAATCTACTTAATTACCTTATAATTACGAATTACAATTAATTTTCCCCTCTTTTGATTCCTAATGAATTCCATAATTCTTTTTTTTTTTAGTGATAGGACTTGGCCTTGGCCTTGGCTGCCTAAAAGTCATGTCAACGTTCTTTTTTTCTTTTCCTTCCTAATGGGGAGAGAGAGAGAGAGAGAGAGGGGGTTGTGGATCTTGTTAATGGGCCCCTTGGATTGAGCGATTTCATTGATTAATTAATGATGTTCATCATTCATTTCATTGATTTTAACGAAAAATATTTACTCAACATGAAACTGTAGCTTGGATTAATTGACGATGTTCATCATTCTTGACTTTGTTATCAAGTTATTATCATCGTGAAGAAGCCATTTTCCAATAAGAAAATGATTTATGTAAGTTTTTTACTTCATGATGTAATTTAAATGATTTTTTTTTAATGAATTAAAAGTTTTATAAACCAAACACCACGTTACAAACACTCCGGTCAAAATTAGATTCAAGTGTTCCAAAAGGAAAACACAAGAAGCTGCAAGAAATAGCAACTAAGCAAACTAATCAGGAAAAAATACAGCAGCTCATCAATTGAGCTAAAACAACCTGCACGACAAACACCAACTACAGTATAGGGGAATTCTTAAGAGGGAATTTAGCTAAAATTCGAACATTTACTACCCATCTGATTCTAGAAACAATCTGTTCTTTAGTTTCGAGAGTTTTACCATGTAGCAGAACATTTCTTTGCATTCACAAGTAATTCACAGCAGCAGGACAAAGACAAAGCTTTCGGATACAACTCTTCAAGCTTTTACCTTGTAATTTTGTAACACTCCATAATTCAATTCCATCTCAACCTGTCGGAGGATTACTCTCCGAACAGTCTCGCATAATGGATCTCCAAATCCTTTTGCTTAAGCTACAATTAAAGAATTTGGCTTTCATGTCTAGCACGACAGAACAGATAGAGGATATCTCCTCTGTAACCCCATCCACACATTTTCTCTCGAGTAAAATAGCATCATGAAAGGTTAGCCAAAGAACAAAGGAATGTTTAGGAATGGTAGCAGAAAACCAAACAACCTTATGCCAATCAACAATCGGATGTTTATCCCTAAGCTTTTCCCATGTTTCAACACTAGAAAAAATGTCACTTTTCGAATTCGAAACTACCTAATTAGCTTCCCCTAACTCAATCTCAAAGAGACGACTCAATATTTTCATCGGAGCTTTTGATCTAGCATTAGGCCAATACCAATTATCTCTCCTAATTATAAATGTTAAATGAAAATTTTGATTTAAAAAATTACTATTACATTTATTTTTTATTAGAAAGGACTATACACCAGATAATTGAATGTTCATCAATGCAGCTTGGTTTAACTTGGTGATTCGACCGACCTCAGAAGGTTACACTGTTACGTCGCCGCATCAGCAAACTGAAAATGTCTTTTTTTCTGTTGTTATTACGACCTCGTGTGCCACATGTTGTCATAATAGGATGGCGCAGTGTTCACGTTCTGAACTCCTCGAGGCCCAATTCTTCCAAATTCTAGTAAATGTCTAACATTGCAAGATAGCAATGGGCCTACAAATCTATTTGATAAATCCGTTGACCAGCGTAATTAAATTAAAGTATTAAATATATATATATATATATATATATATATATATATATATATATTTAGAGATATGTTATTTGATATTTTCTTAGGTTAATAATGTCGTATCCTATATGATAATTTATACTTTATTGACAGAAGTCCACATCAACACTTATAAAAATAGCAAGATAGCAATGGGCCTACCCTCATTTTGCCTAAAGGAGTGGCTCGAGACACCTTTTTTTATTTATTTTTTATTTTTTTAAATCATCATTAATTTTTTTTTTCTTTTCAATTAAAATTGATCTGAAAAATATTTGACAACAATAAAGAAAAATAAGAGAATAACAAAAAAAAAAAAAGGTTAAATATTTTTTTGTCTCCTGTGATTTAAGAACTTTATTTATTGTTTACTATGATTCATTTCGTATCGTAAATGGTACTTCATTTGTAGTGAAAGATGGAGATGGTACTTTCGTCCAACTTCACGTTCAAAAATTGATAAAAATTCATATTAACACTTCAAAAAAGTTGATGACTAATGCCTAATTAAAAATTAAAAAAAAAAATCAATCTAATAAACTAACACGTATCTTTAAATATTTAATGCGTAGATCGTTGTCCTTCCTTTCACTTTCATGCGAATGCCGTGCAGCCAAGGACATCTTCCAACATAGATATATAAATAATTGGTCAGCAGAATAATAATACCAAATTAATTGTATTAATATAATTAATTTGCTTTCTAGAAGAATAATTAATTTTTTTTTTTCTTTTATGGTCAATTAATTTGGGCAAACTTTTAAGCCAATGTTGTAGAAGTCCCGTGACCACAAGAGAAAAGTATAGCACCAGCTACCAAGACTTTTGGCTCAAGTCTCCCAAGACTCACTTCCCTCAGATGGCAGTCAGTCTATTTCCCATCATCATAATTCATAAACCACGCCTATCACAAAATATAAAGACAATTCAATCTCCCTTATCATTTAGTTGCCGTTGGGCCATCTTAGTCCATTTTATGAATAACAGATGGTTTGTCGGAAGAAGATTTTTAGTTGATAAAATATTAATTAAATGATTAAATTTATATTTTTTTTATTAGTTTAAGTTTTTAGAATAAGTGGTGAGTTCAATTTATGCCTCTATAATTCACTTCTCATTTTAATAGATGAAATTGGAAGAAATTTCTCTGACCCATCTAAGTATGAAAAAAAATAAAGAACTTCACTTATAATTTTGATCTTTTATTAGTTTTTTTTTTCTTTTAAAAAAAAAAAACCAAAACTTTAAAAAGTGTCAATTTAGGGAATTCATTTTTCAATTTTTTTTCAATTTCAACCCTCTATTAGAATTTTCAATGGAATCCTGTTAAAATACCCTTAGTATTTTTTAGGAAAAAAAAAAAATTGTTAGGATTTATGTATTTGTCAGAATTTAATGGAATTTACAAAAATATCCATGTCTGAGAAATACCTAAATCCTATCATTTTTTTTTTCTTTTCTTTTCCTAAAAACAATGAGGGTTATTTTGAAAATTTTGACAGGATTTCACCGAAAATTCTAACAGAAGGTTGAAATTGAAAGATAGATACCTAAATTGACACTTTTTAAAGTTTACATATATTTTTTAAAAAGTGATGAAAGATCGGAGGTGGTAAGTGGATTTTTTTTTTTTTTTTTTTTTTTTTTTTTTTTTAACAAAAAAAAGAAAGCTTTGTCCTTTGACAAAAAGGTGATGGGGAATTCTAAATGAAAAGTCTTGCACCCCAAAAATGGTCTATGTTAAAATATTGTGGGGGCAAAGGCATGTGATATCTTTCTGGATGGATTAATTAATTTAGATGCGATTAAAGGAATCTTAGTTTTAGATGACAAACAAGGTCAAAGGTGGGCATATACAGAGGAATTATGTAGTTTGAAATAAGGTTGTTTTCCAACGGCGTGTAAAATGAAAGAATTACGTTGAAAGGAGTGTGGTGCACTTGCAGAATATATATAGTATGATTATTCCATTAACAATAAAGTTTTGTCTTTTGTTCTAGGACAGAGCACTTGAATATATGCTTTTCTTCTTCGAGTGTTCAGGGAATGGTCTCAAACTCTCAAGTGAGGAGGGAAATGGTGCCAGCCTTTTCGATGTGGGATGCCTAAAAGTTCAGTATCTTTTTGGGTGTAGGCTCAAATTTGTAGGGCAATTTATGTAGAAAGAGAGAAAGAGATGCCCTTCACCAGTTTGCCTTACTGTTTCCAGCCTTTGACATATTACCTCGTGGGCTGAGATTGGCTGAGTTGAGAGAAGAGCCATCATTGCTAAAGAGCAAAGGCTTATTCACTGGCATGGGCCACCATGATGCTAAAAAGAAGATGTGTCATCAGTCACAACACACCTCTCTCTCTTACAAGGCCTAGCCCTGGCCCTTAAATCTCCCCAAATCCCATGCCTAATCATTTCATTTCAAAAAGAATGACAGTATTTAGTGCCCGACATAAATTTCCTCCTGCCTGGTCTATCAAACCGTCGGTTTTATAAACTGGGTCGGAAGAAATTTCCGTCCATTTGTTCCGCTTACAGCTTGTATCCGTCCTTTTGCTAAAAGATTCAAATTTTTTCAAAAAGATTCTAAAATTTTAAACCAAAGGGTGAAAGAGGTGTATAATTGAAGTGAAAAAGATCATGATCTATCAATCGATTGCAATGAAAAAGATTACCAACTTTTATATATATATATATATATATATATATATATATATATATAAATATCACCGTTTCATGCAAAGACATCCCCCACACTAATAATCATCACAGTTTCAGGGGAGTGCTTGGATGTGCTACTTTTTTCGAACTAGTTGATATGTTTGAAAATTGGGACATTATTGTGGTTGTCATGTGCGAATAGCCGTTTGGGCGGGAAGGGAAATCTTTTGTCACAATAATGTTTGACAAAAAGGTTGCTTCACATAAATAAACTTTCTCTCACCCTCTTTTTCTTGCTATATTTACAATGTGCTTAGGCGGGTTTATGTAAAAAGGTGATTGGGTAATTATATCTCCATAAGAAAAGCCACTACTTATGTAAACAACAGTGAAAACTACTTATGAGATCTGATTTTTGTTCCCTTTTTCTCTTTAGATGAGTGAGTAATTGGCCTCACAGAGGCCAGGGTGAAGATTTAAATCAATAAGATTATCTAATTGATTTAATGGCATCCCTCATAGTCTTAGCTCTTAAATAGAATGCAAATAACAATAATGAATATATATATATAGTATGATAAAATTTAAAATGACAAAGGCATGCATGATGCCATGATGGTGTCCATTTTACGTTTTACTATATCACTTCACTAGGAACTATTCAACACATCTTAATTATTATAATTAATCTGCATAGGATCTACTTTGATCAGTTTTAAATGTTTAAAAATCAAACTAGATAAGAGGGATCAGCTTATGGACATCTAATTTGACTAATTATGAAAAGGTAAAATAAGAATCTATATGATCACTACCAAGCTAGAAAATGTAAATGTAGACAAAAATATAAATTTAACAAGGTAAGGATAAACTGCATATTAGGTTTGCGAAGAATATTAAACTCCATTTTTCCAACGTAAAACTTTTCATGTAAAATATTCTTGACATTTAATTTTCCGATTGTTCTTGAAAAACTTGGTCAATCGTTAAAACATTTTTTGTCAACTGTAAAACAACTCTTTTTTATTTTTATTTTTTTGTGTAGGCGTAAAATATTTTCAGCTCCTCTCTTCAAACCTCGATCTCCTACCGACGAAAACCTACACTATGGTATACCCCAGACATTACCCCCTCTTCTGATCCACAGGCACAATTGGGTGCAGCCAAACACACACACACACACACACACACACAAAATGAAAAATGAAAAATGAAAAAGAAAAAGAAAAAAAAAAAGAAAAAAGAAAAAAGTTGATTTGAACATCGATCAACAAATGTGTTCAGGAAAATATTTGTTGATTGTTACTCCAATAATTCCTGTTGCCAATGTCATTTTCATGCAGGAATTTGGATCAATTTCTTTGACAAAAATAAGATTTTAAGATTATATAGGTATTTGGTGTCCCAAAGGAATCAATATCCCTACAATTTCTTTAAAATTGTAGATTATCAAATTATGTGAATTTAAGTCATTTCATTCATTGAATGATATGAAAAATGTGATATATTTATAATGAGAATTGAGTATATTTTTATCAGGTTCTTACACTTTATGTCATATAAAAGTTTTGAGCAAAAAATTATCTTTTAGTTTAATAAAGAAAAAACGTCTCTTCAAAAGTAAAGAAAAACCTTTTTGAAATAATTTTCTTTTTTTTAATTGCCTCGATAACATGTCATATTTTTAATATGTAACATTTTCACGCCATTCAATGTAAAAAAAGACCTAAATTCACATAATTTAAGAATCTATAATTTCTTTAAAATTGCAGAAGATCCTATATAATCCGTCCCAAAGCACAGCGCATAAACATGAAACCAAACTCACTGGTTTGTGACCTAATTTACATGTTGTCCATATCAGAATGCCCCCAATTAAGAAACAAAAAAAATATCTAATTTTTTTTTTATATATATATAAATGAAAAAATAACTAATTTTTAGTACTGTGGAATTCAAACTCTTCTATTGTATTGCTGGTCGAAATCAATTAATTAATTAATTAATTAATAACTGGAGTCACGAGATTTTCACAATTTTGGGGTGTACGTGGGGGCATGATGGTCTTTCACTACTTTAACATATATACTCCCAATGAGCAGGATCCGATAATTCCAGCAAAAAGTGGAACGAAAAATTCATTTCGCTTACTTACTTCCTTGTCTTCTCATTGTTGTCTAGGATTCCTTAATAACTACAAAATTAGCAAAACAAAAAATCAAATTTTCCCGACAACATGCATGTGAAAATTATATATATATATAAATTTCAATTTAATAGACTAGTAATCCAAACTTTTATCATACGTACGTCCTCTTCAAAGAAGTGAGATAAATGGAGAGCAAAAAATTATATAGTTCATGTGGCTGTACTTTAAAGAGCAACAAAAAAAAGATAGTTTTGTCTGAAATGTACAACCATTGGGACAGGTTGTTTTGTCTGAAATGTACAACCATGAAGATATTATACGCGTGATGAAAAAAGATAAATATCGTCCAAAGATTGGAGGGAGTTGTTAATTACTAGTATTATTATAACTAATACTTGTTTAATGCTTTTGAATGCATGGACCAAACTCAAACTTTTGGGTATCATCCGTGGTCTTCCACAAAGGGCATCGATCACAAAAAATAAAAAATAAAAAAATTATTTATATAAAATTAGAAAAAAACTGAAACACACACACACATGAAGATGTGCCGTACCCATTTGGCCAATTTGAAATCTATAAACAAGATTGCGGCGGCTAACGATTCCCCAAATCTCGCCACCAATCACTCCTAGACATGATACAGATTTTTTATATGGAATTTTTTTTTAAAAAAATAGTAATAATAAAAAGCATTCAGAAAAGAAGGGAACCAGACAAAAATCCAGACCGTTCACTGAGTTGCACCAAACAGTAGATTCTTCGTTCTTGGTTTTAGATAAGATGGAAATATCAGACTAGAAGGTACGAGGAAGATGCACACTGTAGTGTTTTGATGGGTTTGTTCCCTCTGATCCAAATTTCATCAGAAACCCATGTACAAAAGAGCAGGCAGTGTATATATATATATATATCATTTTAGTATTGAAATGAGACAATAAACACTGAAAAAGATGGAGCACGGCCGTTTGTATATGAACGTATGAAAATGAGAAAAAGAAAAGAGGCTATTATTTACATATAATTAACAGGAAAGAAGAAGAAAAGAAAACCGTGTTTCGATTAAGTTGGTGGTCATGGTTAAGATGGAGAAAACCAAGATTTGGTTCCATGCATCATCTTTATAATACTAGCTAGTACCTCATCCCATTCACATATTGTTCTGTGATTTTCTAATCTGATGAACAAATCCATGATTCCACCATACCTTCACTTCTTGTAGCCACATTCTCCGGTCCCTTATCTCCGTGAAAATCCGACGAAGAAGCCGCCGAGTAATTCAACTTTCCGTTGGTGTTAACCCGCTCTGAGCTACTATAGCTTCCGTTGAGTGACCTCAACAGGCCTTGATCACCGCCGTCGCTGCCGCCCCAGTTGGTCGGAGGATTATTCTCGTTCCTCGACAATGTTCCGTCTGAAGAGACCATGTTTGGAAGCCCACTCATCATTTGCGTGCTGACATGCGGGTGACTCAAAGCAAATTCCTCCAAAACATTGGGTGGGATTTCCGAAGAAGCTTGAGGTTTGGAGCTGCCAAGAATGGCGGAATTGGATAGTGAGAATTTAGGCTGGGGTTGGAGAAGGGACTGGAGGTTGAAAATCGGGTTTTGCATGTTGAGAAGATTCTGGGGCGGCTGCTTCAAGAAGCCTAAAGCAGAAGACAGTTGGTAGTTAATGGAAGTTGAGTTAGACGCATTGCTAGTTGCATTAGAATTACCTAAAACATCAACCATTGAAGAGCTATGAAATGACGTCATGGATAGAGGAGCTGGAGAAGAAGAAGAAGAGGGTGGCTGAGCTTTCTGAGCGAAGGGTCTCAAAAGGTAAGGAGGCGGTGGAGGGTCCAAATGCCCTGATCTCAAAGAAGAAGAAGCCGAGCCGAAAAGATCAAGCCGGCTTCTCGGTAAAGCCGAGGATGTGAAGGGCGGTGCGGGAATCCCAGTAAATTCCTGAACCATGGCTCGGAAATTGGTGGTGTCTGTGGTAAGCACAGTGGTGGGTGCACGCCTGGACGCTCTGGACCTCTTCTTCGGGTTTCGAACCACGTTGCTGGTGTTATTGCCTGCCTGATCGGTACCAGCCCGCGGAGCATTTTCCGGCGCCGGAGGGATCTGTATGTTGGGAAAAGCACCCGCTCTGCTTTGTCCGCCTAATTGATTGGTGAAGAAAGGCTGGTTCTGTGCGGAGGATGAGGATGAGGGAGTCATTAAGCCGCCGAGATCGGCGGCATTCGGGTCGGATCTTTGTGTTTTGGACCAAACCATATCGAGATTTAGAAGAGAATTCGGGTTTGTGAGCGGGACTGAGCGTGGGTCGAAGTAGTTGGATAAAGGGTCGAACATGGAGGTAGAGGAGGAGTGGGTTTGGTGGTGGTGGTGGTGCTGCTGATGTGGCGGCGGCGGGTGGTTTGGCAATGAACCGAGATGGCTTTGTGGGTTCAAGAAGGCGGAGATCGATTCGGCGCGTGAATCGTACTCCTCATCACCGCCACTGGAGGACTGCATACTACCACTGTTACCAGAATCCATGAGAGAGACACAGAAAAATTGATAGAGCAGAAAAAGGAAAGACGTAAGAGGGAGGCAGAGATATCAGAGAGATTTGGTTACTTACTTACATACACAGACCCATTAAAAACAAAGCAGAAAGAGAGAGAGAGAGAGAGAAAAATCTTTCTGGAAGAAGAGCTTTCAGAAAGTACCCATGTCTTAAAGGCTCTGATCTGGAACGAACGAGGACAGTGCTTTTGCTTTGTCTTCGAGCAAAAGGATATGTGTAAAGAGAAGAGAAGAGAATAAACAACCCACGGATCATGAAATTGATGGTTTCAGAAGCTTTGGTTTTTTACTATTTATGGGCTTTTACTTGGATTAGGGTTTCAAGGGCTTGGAGAAAAGAGACAGAGTAGGGAGCTTCTCTACCCTTTTCTTCTCTAAAAGAGAGGCTGCTTCTGCCTGCGGTTCCACTCAAAAAGATCAGCGTGGGGCAGCCATTAGAGAGAGAGAGAGAGAGAGAGAGAGAGAGAGGGTAGCTGGTCAAAGTAAGTGAGAGTTGTGGTTTTGATTTGCAGTGTGAAAGGAGGAAAAGATAGAAGGTTGAGGGAGGTATTAGAATATAGAATATATGGATTTAAAACGAAAAAAAAAGAAAAAAGAAAAAAGAAATTATTAACAAATTCAGTCTGTATTAATAATATATATTATATTTTTTGGAATAATGAGGTGGGCGAGCAACCAAATTAGGGAAGATGGTTGTTGAATGGTATAAAGAAAAGAGAACCCCCATCACCACCGTTACTTTTCAAAGGCCAGCCAAAAAAAAAACAAAAATAATTTGTAATAAATAAATCAATAAATATTACACAAAGATTATTTAAAAATTTTGCCTCTTCCTTTTGGGGTTAGGTTAAAGAATCGATGGCCAGAGTAACTACCTCGTTTCACTGTCTTCTGTACTGATTATATATATATATATACTGTTTATTATTTGGTAGTAAATTAAAATATTTGAATAAATATTGATTGATTAATTAATAGAAGGTTAATTTTTGGCTGGAAGCTTTGACCAAGTCATATTAAAATAATATTATAATATAAGAAAAAGAAATTCTCGATATCTTGGATTATTATTGAGGACCCTGAGAGAATCTTTCACAGTCACCAGCAGAGAAAACATAGGTGGAAAATCACATGATATTTCTCCTGTTATCCTCTCTGCTTTACCTTATATTTTCCCCACTACTTTTGTAGCTACCTCTATAATATTCTTCTTCTTAAAAAGAACCCAACTGTATTTTGGAAGAAAGAAGAAGAAAGATCCAATCTATGGATGGATGGATGGATCAGTTCAACAACACCTGAGTTCGCTGCAACCATCAAAGCTAAAAAGAAACCGATGTTTTTTACTAATGTTTCTTTAATCTTTTGGGAAATATTTAATCATATTTTTACTGCACAACTTGGGTTCTAAACGTCTTTATCATTCTACGTCTGACTCTTATATATATATATATATATATATATATATATATATATATATATATATATATATTATTTCCTTTCCCTAACCAATGGTCTGTATTTGCTTGCCCCTACAAAACCAAACCCTAACCCTAATTATCGCGATTCCCACGTTTTCCAACTCTACACGTAATGTTCAAAGTACTTCTAACCCCCTCCTTGTGCTTTTAATACCCATTCACCCTCTATCATTTTACAGTGAGGACAGTTACCTTCACATTTACAGATTATATTGTACGTATTTTATACAAGTTTTATGAAAATAAGTGCATGTAGTATAGACCGTCATGTGTCGGTTACGGTGGGGTATCGGTTATATCGGTGACGGTAAGAGTATTTTTATCCACCGAATCAAAAAAAATAGTTAAATCAATTAATTAACTGATATGAATAAATTTCGATTATTTCGATTAAATCGGTTAGTTGTTGGCTTTTTACATTGGGTCAAGCTTATTTTTATGGGCCAAATGTGTTGTTTTTGGGCCCAAATGTTTTTTTTTTTTTTTTTGGGTTAAATAAGTATTCATTGAACATGTGTTTGGGTGAAACTAAGTGCTGCAAAAAGCTACCGAGGGTCAAAGTCGATTAAGTAGGTTTGGTGCGGTTAATTGATGAAATAAAAATTCTACTACCTATCAACCGAACTTATGCTGAAACAGTTTTTTTAGTACGACTATTGACCGCCGAAAGTCGGTAGACAACAATCAGATAGTCTACCTTCTCCTAGTACCAATCAACATTTTGACAACTGTTGTTGTAAGTCATGTTAAATGGATTATTATAAGTATATCAGTTTATAAGAAACTTACAATAAAATGTTACGGTACGTATTCTTAAAGAGTTTGGTTAATTCCCTACCGTATGTATAAAAATAAACGGCGGAGATAGATCTCCTAGTTTTAATAGCCACATCTACACGTACGCTCGTGGCAATTACTGCACTAAACTCAATTACCTAATAATTATGTGTTGTTTAAGTAACTTGAAGATGTAAACTGCTTCGGTATTTATTGTGGGTGGGCACCATCTCCGCCTACTACATAAGGTTGGATGGGGCCTCTGTCCTCTATCATTTTCAACGAACCTGTACCTCACACAAATACTAGAAAATGATCTGGGCCATTGGATTGATGGGATCCCCCCCTTAACTTTTTTATGGCCGGATTGTCATAATTTCATGAGCTCAATAAATGGCCCCAAAAGTCTAGGGGTAGGAGATGCAATGAGAGGGCCCTCATGATCTTACAGTGAGCTTCCATTATTACATGCATCTTTGCTAGCTGCAACATATATATATATATATGCACCTGCTTGTGGTATTATTAATTTGTGGTGCCGGGATAACGGTTGGAAGAATTTTAGAATAAAGCTAATCTGATGCTCATTCTTCACACACATAACTATAAATCATAGGTGTAGAGCCAAACATTCTAAAGAGATATAGGGTTTCTGTGTGTTGGGTTGGCAAAATTCTAGCATTATGGTTAAATAATTCTATGAACATTCATGTTTCTTTAGACTAAAAATATTTTTTGAAAACAGATTTTTCCGATTTATAAGTGTTTGTTTGGGTAGGTAAATCTCATAATTAGAGTCATCTCATAATTGTTTGTTTAAATTGCAAACAAAATGGACAGACAATTGCATTAGATTAATTTCAATTCCATTCCACCCACGAAGACCTTCTCGTGTCACACACTTTCTTTTTTTGTTCATCTTCGTTGTCTCTCTCTTCCTCGCCGTTCAAATTGTATAAAAATATTCGATCATTGTAAGTCAATGTGCTTACAATGTATAAAAATAGTCATAGTGTCATTGTATAAAAATATGAATGTACCCTATTTGCGTGGACCATGCATGATGGTCAAACCATACATTGATCTACTAGCTAGAGAAACAGTATCAGGGTCCGTGACCATATGAATGGCACCAATTGGTTAATTTCAAATTCATAATGCATCAAAGCTGTTACCTCAAACGACATGGTTCTCTTTCTAACAAATTTAATTTGCTTCCTTTAATTTTAAATACCTTGCCTGCCCATTTTGTTGGGGCCAAGCTTGTATTCAAGCTCGTTATTTTTTGGCTCTTGAATTCTTTTGTTATTGAGACAAAGAGTTACAAAAATTAAAGATACAAGAATTATAAGCATTCAAGAGATAAAAGTTACATATACTCAGGAGACAAGAGTTACAAGATGATAAATTATTGTTAGTGTAGAAGTAGAATTGACTTGTAACGTTCAGATTCTTTCACTTTAAAAAGAGTTTTGTATACAATCAAATATATCAAGAAAATATGTAGCCAACAAAAGGCTTTGATGTGTGAATGTAGGTTATAGGCTGAACCACCTAAAATCTGTGTTTCCTCTATTTCCTTTATTTCTCTTTAAATAATTATTAGTTCTTACATCTACTAATTAATAGATTGTTATAGAATTTAAGATGATGTGGCAATGAAAATTAGTATTTGTTAAAAAAAAAAAAAAAGAAGTAATTTTCACTGTTACGTCATTATAATTCTTTAACAGCAATCTACTAAATAACATTATTCTTGTTTTATATTACCTAGCAAAGAGAAATGATACACACTACGGTTTCATATAACCAGATTGATGGACATTATCGCATTAACCCGGTAGAAGAAAAAAAGAAAAAGAAAAAGAGTGACTAGATTGACGAAAAACACAATAGAGTTGGGCTTGGGTTGTTTTCCAACCAGCCCAAGTTTACACAGAATCACCAATTATTTTTTATTTTTATTTTTTTACAACAGTCCTGTTTTGGCATCACTTTCTAGAGGACATGTTTGGCACTGTGAATAACCAGACGCATCCTTAATTATTTCCATATTTGATGCATGTTTCATATGGTGATTTCGGGAGGGCGGTGGGCGGTGGCAGTGGCGGCCGGGATGCTTTCTGAGAGGAAGGATTTTTCTTGAGCTGTAAAGATGGAAAAGGGAAAAAGGAGATCGAAGACAATATGTAGCACTTGCAAAGCTGCTTTGATTTAGAAAGTTGCTTAAAAAGTCATGCTTGTAAAGGATCAGGAATTTCTTCTGATAGATAGGTTAGATCCACATGTTGATTTTAAGGGATTTTAGTGTTCAAACAAATATTATTAACAAATATATTTTAAAAAATTAAAACTATTAGTTTATATAATTCATGACAGATACAGCAGAATAGTTATATATGGAGTTATCAAATCTCAACTCTCAAGGGCTTAACTTTTCATGCCCCCACTATAGAGAATTAAGAGGGTGAATATGGATAATCTTTCTAATTATGCTGTTTAAAATAAACTGATTGAAATTTTATGTAATCATAGTACAAAAAAAAAAAATACTGATTCCCCTGATATATATTCCCCAAATCAGAATTTCTTCAACACCACTTAAAAGAATATTTCTATTTTCTTTTCCTTTTTTTGTTTTTTTTTGTTTTTTTTAGGTGGTTTCCTCTCTGACGTTATTCTATGCCACACCCATATAGAATCCAAATAATAAAAAAGGTTGATACCTATCGATGTTCAACATAGCTGTATATCATTTTCCTTAATTATGAGGAAAAAATAAGGGAAGAGAAAACAAAAGAAATTAGAGAATTTGTAAAGAAAATAAAGTTAAATCAAGTCAGAATTTTTTTTGGCGACATCCGATCCTTTGGTAGATAAATATTTTAAATTTTGCCAAGATTGCGGTTAAAACTCTTGCAGGGGGCTGAGGGGCGGCTCAAGGGAAAAGTTAAAAAGACCTTTTTTTTTTTATATATATAAATAAAATAAAATTTAATATTATTATTATTTTTTATTTTAATATAATAACATAATAAATTTTTAAAATTCATTCTTCTTACTTTTTGACTTTTTGTTATATATATTATTTTCAACAAACTGGTTGTTAATATAAAAATCAGAATGTTTATGCAATTGTTAATTCTTCAGTTGTATTTGATGTAATATTTTGTCTATTATTAACAATAAATTTATCAAGTGTTCCTCGATCTTTTAGATTGAATTAATTAATTTTTTTTCTATTTATTTCTTAATTTTTTCATGTCTTTTGTTTCATATTCACTGCCAAAACATATTTATTAAGAGTAATTCTATTAGTACATTAAGTGTCCATAAAAAATTAAGATAACTTTTAAAATTACTATTTGATCAAAATTATTATTTGATCAATCACACGCACAATGATAATTTTACACTTTTTACTAATATAAAAAGTGTAAATACGTACATTCTACATGCAACAAATAATGGTACTAAAATAGAAATAATTAAAATATAAAGTTTAGAACGAGCAATATTACTATTTACATTCATTTATCATATTAATTTTACACCGAATAACGTGATGCATGTATTTTAAGTGGCTTTTCATATTAGCCACTAAAAAAAAAATAGAAGTTTTAACCACTTAAAACATATTATGTTAACCGATATGAAATGAGTGTGATAAATAAATATGAGGAGAGTGTCATTACTCTTGGAATAATAGAACCTAACGCCTTTGGAGTAGATATAAACTGCCCAAAGACTGGCCACTCAATCTCTCCAATACATGGCAATAATCATACAATCACAAATTTGTCATGTGACAAACATCCAGAGAACCATTTGTAAGGAGCTTCCCCTTAAAAGGGACATAAATCCCAATGTATGTACAACCTCCTCGTTGTTTATCTAGACACATATTCTCCCTTTTACACACACGCCCATTCTCTTATGTTTATATCTCATTCTTTCCGTTCAGTTTTCTAGCAAATAAATATTTATTGACTTAAGCATCGATGGCTCTATCGATCCTGGGATCGGTATTTTATAATGACTTTTTTCTCTCATTTTGTAGAAAGTCATTTTTGTTCCGTAGTTCATAAATTTACATCAACAGCTGATCCAAATTCAAAACAACAATCAACTAGAAGAAATGGTGTCCAATAGATAGCAAGTGTATGAACGTAGGAATAGGATCCTCTCAATTTCAATTGAAATAAATACTATTTATTTTATAATCATGATTTAAAGTTGATACATTTAATGGTATACATGATTTCACATTATTTTTAAAAAACGTGTCAACATTAACTTCGTATACATTATTATATGCATTAACTTAAAATCTCGTCATTTCATTTGAAATGAATACTATCAATTTTATTAAATGAAATGGAGAGGACCATAAATATATAAATTAAGAAAGAAAGAAAGAGTGAAATAATAGATTGATAGACTAAAAAGACAAAAGATTAGGAATTAATGATCAAAGTAAAGAAGAGGAAAAACAAATCGGGTCCACACATGCATGTAATGTTACCGTTTATTATTATTATTATTATTATTATTTTAAAAGATTTCTCCTAAAGCCTTTCACCCTTTCTTTCACACTCTTCTTTAAAATTAGTAAAAATAAATAAACAAATAGTATTTTATATAAAAAGTGAAATTAAATAGTTAAAATAATAATACCTATGTAGACGTTTAAAAAAAAAAAAAAACTAAAAAAATATATATTTAATTAACTTTTAACTAAATATTTACTTAACAAGATGTAAATACTTGCTTATCTCTCTGAGCCGCCCCAAAATGGCAAAATCTAGAGAAGGTAACATGTTTAAAAGAGGTAAAATAATAGAAGCTTCTTTTTTTTTTTTTTTTTTAAATAACTAATTTACGGCTTTCTAAAGAAGAAACAGCGGACGGTGGGATTTGGGGAAATGTAGTGGTAGCTAATGTGGGCCAAATTCAGAATAAATGAAACCTGATCAGTTCTGTGGATGAAGGACTACCTAACCCCAATATTCAATTTTTAAGGCCTATTTTGTACAACGCCTACGTATTTGATTAGACACCACTTTGCCCTTTGCTTCAATTTTTTCCTTTCTTTTTGACTTAAATGTTAAATTCCCCCACAAATTAATGCCGCTCCCTTTACTAAAATTTTAGAATAACAATATATAT
The DNA here is from genome assembly GCF_958979055.1 of Alnus glutinosa. NCBI lineage: Eukaryota > Viridiplantae > Streptophyta > Magnoliopsida > Fagales > Betulaceae > Alnus > Alnus glutinosa. The sequence goes on along the minus strand of NC_084899.1, from coordinate 20,200,893 downwards.
ATATATATATATATATATATATATATAAATTGCATTGTATTAAAAAAATAACAAAAATACTCTTATGAAAATCTAAAAATAAAATTAAAAAAAAAGAAAAAAAGAAAAAAATCGGTGATCTACAACCTCAGTCATGGGTTTCCACTAGACTCACGGTCACTGTAGCTTTTTGTTTTCTAATTTATAAGAATATTTGTCTTTTTTTAGAATTTTTATGCAAACTTTTGTCTTTTTGTGAGACAAAATGGGTGCGTTATAATTTTCTGGTAATTTGGAAAGATAAGGAATATTAATGCTTCAAATGAAAGTTTAGGAGGATATTGCAAATTGTGTTGTAATTTGAGGGGTATGAGTATTTTTTCCTAAAATTTTATTTTATGTATTTTATTTTTTTATTCTCAAAATAAAAATATTTATACAAGTAACTCAAATGCAAAATACTTATAAAAACACAAAAATAATTTTCTTCTTTATATCGCATCAAACGCATTTTCAAATTAAAAAATAAAAAATAACGCCATTCAAAACCCCGTTAACAAATGGAGTCCGTAATTTTTGATTTATGTGATTCAACAGGTCAAGCAAGTGGCAGGTTTGATATTGTTTATGCTCAACAAAAGTCTTGGTCCTTATGCATCAATGATCAAATTATATAAGGAAGGCTTGGAATAAGTTGGAGATTTATGAATGGTGTTGCTTGGTATGGAAATATGGAATAGACACTTTGGTATTGAATTGAATGTTGAATGTTCAAAGGGATTGGTTGCTCCCTTTCCTCGTCCTTGACTCTCTCTACAACATTTCCTCCAATTACAGGGCTAGTGCGTTTTAGAGAGAGAACGTATGAGCTTCTTCTAGAGAGAGAGAACATTTTTGTGTTTTGATTTGCCAGAAGGGAGGCTTTTTGCCTCCATTCCCGGCACTGGTTTTCTACCTAGTCTTTATGGGCTAGGGTGGCTTTTGTTCACCCCATTGGTTCCCAGTGGTGGGTGTTGTTATTCTCCCAACCTTTGAGTTGTGGAGCTTTTGGTTCTCCTGGTCAGATCCAATGGAAGTTGTTATCCTCCTAGCTGTTAGGGCTATAGAGCTTGTTTATATGTTTGTTTTTTTGTGTTTCTTTTGGCAGAGGCATTTCGTTTGAGACATCCAGGGGGAAGTAACCGATCGTGTTTTTTCCGGCCACCTTTCGAGGTAGATTTACGTTGATACGTCGAAAATCTTGCGACACGTCCCCTTCAAAGTTGCTCGCCATTAGTTTTCGTATCCACAGCTTCAATTTTCGGCCGTGTCGGACCTCCACGTCCGGAGCGTGGCTTGCACGGGCCAAGAAGGGGGCCTGCGTGTGAGGGCCACGCTCAACCTTTCCGGCCTGGTTGTTGGTGTTTTCAGAATGGTTGGTGTTCAACCGCAAAAAGGGGAGTCCTGAAGGCGGTGTCGGGATGTTTTCTTCTCTGTGCTGGCTCTCAAGTTTTGTTTTCTGCTTGTGTTTTTAACAGTTTATCTTTTTAATTTCCAGACATTATGAGGATCTGTCTGATGGCTTGGATGCTATATTTGCTTATCTTTATTTGTGGTAGGTTGTACTTCATTGTTAAGAGAGGCTGGTTAATGTCTGCTCTTTGTAATGTTTGTTTATTATTTGGGTAGCTGTACTTTTTGTATATTTTTTATTTTTGTCACAGTCTACCATTGGTAGCTGCTTTAAGTAGGGATTTTCCTAACTTAGTGAGTGGAGATTCTTCATCTCTAGTCACTTTGACGGCCTACGAGCAGTGGTTTTACCTTAAGACATTGTATTAACCTTCTGTGCTCATGTACTTGTGATGGCCTTTGGTCATTTGTAATCCCATCTTTTCCAATAATGAAGGCTATATTTTATTGTATTAAAAAAAAAAAAATTCCTCCAATTACAGTCCACAAAAGTATTTGTTTTTTTGTTTTCCGCATTTGGTGAGCACTATAGCAACTAACCAAATATTACGGTTTTTACTACAATTTCTTTACATAAGTCAACTGACGTTGCAGTTCATAATTGGTGAAATTATTAAGGTCATTTCTTAATTTGTTTTCTATTTTCAAGAAAAATAAATTAATAAATAACTCAAAATACAAATAATTTTCACCTTTAAATCAAGTTAGAACACTTTAATTTTTTAAATTAAAAACAAAAAATACCCCCAAAACACATTAACAACCGCAAACTAATTATAACCGCAAACTAATTATAAATTGTTACGTCAATTTGTAATAAAATATATATGTAGTATACGTTGCAGTACTACCCCCTAAACAATACTCCTTGTAGATATGTTGTATATTTTATTTTTTATTTTTTGGGTCATAATATGGACATGAAGGTTGCTCTGTTTTTCTCTTAAACCTAAAATTAATCAATGTATTTAATGTGAAAGTGATAGAAAGAGCAAGCATAATTTTCATGACAAGAATGTAATCACGATTAAGAAGGAAAAATTGAAGTAGAAGTTGTCCCACCCCCACCTAACAGCCAAAAGTTTTTGGGGCCATTTTCAGGCTTTTAGGAAAAGTTTCCCATCAATTGAATCATATGTGCATAATTCTAACCAAACTTTATCTCCAACTGCTTCCATTTTTAATTTTTTTTTGTCATCTTTAAACGTCAATTTCTTCTTGTTTCAGATAATAAAATTTGTGGCTATTACTTCCAAAAAATAAAAAAAAATAATAAAAAAAATTTGTGGCTAGTGGCTAGTGGCTAGAGGCTAGTGGCTAGTGGCTAGGCCTCTTTCACAAGAGGCCCCCATCTTCAAGTTTGGGTCTAAACTAAAAGTCTACCTTACAGAGGTGGTCCATTGGTTTTCTGGTCCATAACTTCCTGTCCTTATAATCTGTGGTAGAATTTGACGGTTGACTTGTCTGCCATGTCTGCAGCACCTGATCCCAATGTCCTGACTGTCCAATAATGACTTGACAAATTGCCAGCACCACTGCTGCCACCATGTTACTGTGTCGGCCACATTTTACCATGTTAACAAAAAATTCAATCAGTCCTGCCGTCGCCCTGCCACCGACCATGGTCAGAATTGAAATTTAATTATTGTTCCCTCTGAAAACGGCCCAATTTGCATTTTTATTCGATCTTTGACAACCTCAAATTTTGACCCAATAAATCCAAGCTCACGGCCCAATTTGGAGCTTCATGTGTCGCACATTTTATTTTATGTACTACTCTTAACACGTATCAGTCATCCAACCACGTGGCTCTAACCATGAGAAGCCTTAACCGAGCAATGCTTGTATTCTAGGGTGAAGAAGATTGAGCAAAACCAGTATTTTTAGGGAGCGATCGAAAATGTCAAAAACCTGGCTTCGCCATGGCCACAGCAAGTTAGCACTTATACTTGGCAGACAGAACCAAAGAAGCAAAAATTTCCTGTGCTGGAAGGTCACCCAGCGGGGCAAGAACATGCAGAACAAGCTGTTGAGGCCCAAGGCAATCCAAAGCAACATCGACAAGCTCGTAAAGGAGTTCAGGATCTATAGGCGTGGAGCCCTGACTATCCCAACAACAAGCCCTACCTGGAATCCTACTTTGTCGACCTCTCCAAATGTGGCCCCATGGTAAAATTTCTTCTCTTTTTTTTTTTTAAAAAAAACCGGGTTTCAGGCGTTGCCCCGACTAGATATTCAAGACACTGTGCAAAATGGCTTCGGGTCAGATAAAGTTTACCCGTAGGCATGGCCCCAATAATTCACTAATACCAGATACAAATGACATACCACTCGAGCCAACCTGTACGGTTAAATTTTCTTCTTTGATTAATACATCAATATGGTGATCATGGCTGAGGTGAAGTTTGATTATGTTAAGGTTTAACTGAGACATGCTTGGTGAAGAGGTTTGTTTATATTAGAATATATTAAGAATATAATATTATTGATTTATATTTTTTAGTCTAAGTCGATTTGTGTTTTGATTTATGTTTATTTGTATAGGTCGGTTTATTTAAGTTATTGAGTACAATGTAGCCATTTAGACTTTACCCTATATATATAGGTCATAGACCGAATCACGTAAATTCTTCTTCTTCTTCTTTTTCTTTTTCTTACTTTAGAGGATGATTCAACCTTGAGCTATAGGAGGTCATGCAGGGAACGAATATGCGGCTCCTATGCCATGAATATTGATGGGACCAACACCGTGGCTTGCCTGAAGCCCATTGACGCCGACACTTCCAGGCCAACCATTATAACCCCTCTGCCTCACATGTTTGTGATCAAAGATCTGGTCGTCGACCTCACCTATTTCTACCACCAGCACAAGTAAGATAAGTAGCTCTTATCAATTTGCTCTGTTTTGGAATGTTTTAATGGCAACAAAATAAACCATAATTAAATAAGTTACGGACATGTGGTAATTCACCATGACATAGATTGATTGAGCCATGGCTCAAGGCCAGAAAAGCCTCGCCGGACTGGCGGGAATATAGGCAATCACCTGCGGACAGAAAGAAGCTGGATGGGCTGTATGAGTGTATACTCTGTGCTTGCTGTAGTAGTTCATGCCCTTCTACTGGTGGAACCCGGAGGAGTTCCTCGGCCCTGCAACATTGCTTCAAGCTTAAAGATGGATTTGTGACAGGTAAAACCTTGATGACGATCAGTTCCAATGTGTTCAATTTCAATCTGATGTGATCAAAATGTGAGGACTCTGTTTACTTGTTGGCTATATCGTCTGGTTTTGCAGCCGGGATGACTTGCGGATGAACGGCTGCAGGCAATGACGGAGGATGAGAGGAGATTATATAGATGTAGGACTATTGAGAATTGCAAAGCTACCTGCCCCAAAAGCCTCAATCCTGCAGATGCCATTCACAAGATGAAGACCCATCTGCTTTCGCTGCCTGTGGAGGAGCTTGAGAGCCGGTAATCATGTTATTGCACTCCAAGGAAAGCATGGTTATGAGCTTGTAACGCTATCAAGTTCAATGAAGTTTTCAAACTCCAATACGTGTTATTAGTTCCTTTTTCGCAGGACAAGTAATTAAGATTAGAATTTGCCGCTTTCTTTTTGGCCAGATGAAATTGATGTGTTATTTTCCTTGGGCATGGGGGATTGGGCTGAACAACTAAGAGGGCTTGAAGGGGCTTCAATCTCCCCCAACCTCAAACGGTTCTCCATTTTATTTTAACTGCAAATACATAGGCCTCTTCCCTTCTCTTTTGGCAAATACTAGATATTCCCCAGGAAAAACTGCAAAGCCATATGTGGACCTTTGATCATCAGGCCTACAAGCCCAATCCGAGTCACAAAAAGCATTGAGTTGCAATGAACAGAGGTGGGATGATGCATATGTTGACAAAGCTGATTTACTAAGAAAGCAAGATCTGGTTGAGGGAGAGTGCAACATTGAAGGCCTCCCACTACATTATGATACTTCATAAGGATCAAGTAAAGCTTCCCTATCAAACATAGAGAGCATGGATCCAGAGAGACGTGGGGACCTAGCTAGTTGGCTTAGCTCTAGCCAGAAACGGAGCTAGGGAGGCCTGTAGGGGCATGGCCCCACCCAAGTTCATTTGAAAAAAAAAAAAATTAACAAGGATAGTTTGATTTTCAGTCTACTTGGCACCAACCGATTAAAATTTTTGGCTCTACCCGTTATAAATTTTGGCTCATTTTTGTTGTTAAAGTGTCGAGGAATAAACATTTTAGAGCTTATTTGTGTCGATTGGTTCTTTGTGAAACAATCTATAATTTGTGGAGAAATATAAATGAATTAAAGTATGGGTGCAGGCTGAAAACAGAGGAACAAATTTCTCAGCATATTTTTTTGGAGGTTTGTTCTTGAGTGCTGAGAAATTGGAAAGAGGAGGATTTAAAAAAAAAAAAAAAATCTTGAGAATATTGATCCTTGCAGGAAGAGTTGAGAAGAAAGAAGAAAGAAGATGCAAATTTTTTTTTCCCAAGCACAGAAGAGACTCAAGAAGGCATTGAAAACTTGAAGATGAAGAGATACCAAACCCATTCAGTATATTTTGTATTTATATTTTGACTACATATTTTAATTTATTTTTTATTTGACCTCCTCCTAGCCAAATGTCTGGCTCCGTCCCTGGCTTTAACCATTTGAGTTTTTGAGTAAGCAGATCAGTAATATATTTCGATTGGCAGAGATTAAGACCAATAGAACTACGAGTAACTTGAATTCCTAGGAAGTAACTTAAAGGACCCAAAATTCTTGTTGCATTTGACGAATGAAAGAGTATTTAATCACATGAGGATGAGTACCGATGATGATCATATCATCAACATAGATTAGCATGTATATCTTAATATTGCCAGATGCATAAGAGAACAAATACATATAAACTAAGAATTCAAATGATTATTATTGGCTTCAACTTCAAGTCCTTCTGATGATCGAGTTTAGTGATAAGCAATACAGCTGTTGATATTAGGAATAATGACCTTCTTCTTATCTTGAATTCCATCCTTATCGGCCACCACATCAGCAATACCTGCTGCTTCGATGTTTGCAGAATCATCTGCATAATTTGTGTCTGCATTGGTTACTTTCAGAAACATCACCATCTCAATCACTTGTTGGCCGGTGTTGGCGCGGTTTAAGAGCCTTGACGTGATTGGCGTTCGTTCGGGGTTACTTCTTGGTAGCCAATATCCATTAATTAGCTCTATTGATGGAAGTCATGGGCAATCGACTCGAGGGGGTTGGTGCCCATCTCTAATCATTATGTCATATTTTATAGACTCAATTATTTTATCATATTACGTAGACTAGAAGAACATCTAGTAAACTAATATATAGAAAGCTAGACCTAATAACAAATTAAAATAGGTGAAGAGCAAGCCATCAGGCTATATATATAGCCTTCAAATTCCAAACTCTTTTTTCATGTATATAGGAAGAAGAAAAAAATAAAAAAATAAAAAAATTTAACAATAGACTTTACTTTGGTCCAAATATGATAGAAATTGCACTTAAAAAAAAATGTATTTAGGAAGAAGAAGAAAAAAAAAAACATAACAATAGACTTTACTTTGGCCCAAATATGATAGAAATTGCACTACAGAAAAAAAAGAAAAAAAAAAAGAAAAGAAGAAAAAAAGAAAAAGGATTTAGTATCGTTTGGGATAGTGTTCTTTGTATAAAAAAGCCTCTCAATATAGATTTCGTGTCGTTTAAACAATAAATGACGCTAAGAAAAAGAAAGAAGCTGAATATTTTAGAAATCTTATTTATTTATTGAAATTATAGTTTAAAGGTGTTTGAACAATAAACACCTATAACCATTTAGAGGCGTTAAAGGTCAAACACCTCTAATTAGTGTCATTTGAATAGTAAATGGCGCGAATCCTCAGTCTCGACCATATGTTTAGCACCATTTAGCAAACGATATAAAATGAGTAGTGTCATTTTCTTGTCCAAAATTAAACAACACTATTCAAGTGAGACTAAACCACCCCCCCTCCCCCTTAAAATTTTTGGTAGTGTTGGTTGTTCGCATATCATTCAAAAGAATAGCATTGTGTGTATGAGTTATTGACATTTTTCATATGTAGTTTCATGTCAATTATTAGGTTGGTTATAAAAATACATTTAAAAAACTAGACATGATGGCTATGTTTGTTATTATATTTGGATAAGTATTGTTTCAATTTGGTTTGAAAAAAATATTTTGATATGGACAGAAATTTTATATAAACTAGTTTGTAGGAAATTTCATACAAGCCACTTATAAGATTGACATATGCACTTTAAACATGTGAGAAGCACATATTTTTTTATTAATGCTATTAAAAAAGCATGTGAGAAGCACATGCTATTAAAATATGTGTTTCTCACATGCCAATAGACACATGTCAATCTTCTATGTGGGGTTGTATGAAATTTCCTACAAACCAGTTTGTAGAAAATTTCTGTAGTAGGGTCCATATTTGAGAGAATATTTTCTATAAAGTATACCTGTTTATTTTGAGATAAACTAAACAAATATTAGACCCGATTCTTTACTTATATTTATATATATAAAGAAATAAAAAAAGAAGGTGTTCACGAAGCCAACCTTGGCTTATTGTGGGGGTTGCAGGACCATTTCTCACCATGACTTGTCATGTGATCGCACATTCGCACAACCATTCATCTCCTATATATATATTCAGGGACGGAGCCAGAAGTTTTTATAGGCAGGGGCCGATGGCAAAAAAAAAATTTTGGTAGGGGCCAAATAAGTTAAATTTTGATTTTTACCTTATATTTTTTTAATTTTTTAGAGTTTTTTTTTTTTTTTTTTCAATCTAAAAAATATATTTTTTTTTAAGGAAATTGTGGGGAGGGGGGGCTGCCAGCCCCCCCCCCCCTCCCTCCGTCTCTGTATATATTTTAATTTTTTTTAAATAATAAGTTAGCTTTTATTCAGCAAAACATATGGACCTGTTTTGTCCAGAACATGACGGGCCAGAACCAGTCCGAACCCACTTTGGTGTCGGCCTGTGGGCTTTGTGGAGCCATGTTCTCCAACGCCACACGGAAGCGAATACAAGTTCTTAGTTCTATGATAAAACTGAAGGGGAAGTTTTTGAATAATTTTAAAAAAAATATTGAGCTTGGGCAGCAAGGCAATTTAGCAGAAGGATCAAGAAAAATATGTTTTCTGATTTTCTTTGACAAATATCTGAGATGGGTCTTTGCTTGGAAGAGCGACCATTTCAGGAGAAAGCCTAGGAAGCCATGCGTGCTTCTCGGTTTCCTTTCTTTTCCCCCAAACGCCGCCCCACAGAGGCTCTCAATCTACTTAAAAGGTCAGTCCCTAAAACCCTTCGAAGTCCATCACTTCTTTGCTTTTCTGCTTGATGGGTTGCTTTAATTCTTTATTGTATCGCTCTGTTCCCTCATATCATTCCGATGTAAACTCTTTAATAGTTTATTGCTTAATGGGATACCTTTTGTTTTGTTCATGTTGTGTAGAAATAATTCAATAATATTAAGTCCTTTTTGTTGTCTGAGATTATACCCAAATACGAGCCAGATAGGCCATTTTCCGGATCAAACCTGTGTCCCCTCCCCAATTCCCTCCCCCATCCTCCACTCCTTTAAGCTACTACCACTTCAACGTCCCTTCCCCCTCCCTTCCCCCTCCCCACCACCCCTTTTATACCTCATTTTTTTCCTTTTGCTGCCACCACCACCTCCTTTTCCTCTCACTCCTCCGCTTCTCCCACCTCCACCTCCACCTCCACCGCCACCACTAACAACTGATCTTTTTTTCATTTTATTTATTTATTTATTTATTTGTTGTTGTAAAGTAGAGATTTTGAGTGCAGATGAATACTAGAAATTATTTTCAAGGCTGATCCAAAAGATAAGAGTCAATTAATGTTTTCTAAATATATTTTCTACTAAAAACATTTCCGCTAGGAAAATGTTTGGTGTTGTAATGAATAGAGCCTAAATGAGCATGTTTTTCTGAGTCTGGGATGGTGGAACATGTTTCTCTGCTGCATTTGCAAGTGTAAGATATATCCTAACATTTGGGAACTACCGTATGTGCTTACACGCCACAAAATTATCTTGTTTTGTGGTTCTTTTCACATATGTATTCATACTGAATTATATGTATATCTTGTAGGTGTGATCCATTGAAGAGGGTTCAGTCTTGTAACTATACGAAATCATCGGGATACAGTAATGGAAAGACACATATTCAGCCTGTAATGCCTGTAGAAACAAAGGCTTCTCGCTCGTGGGGTGTATATGTTATTGTAATGCTGCCATAGCCCTGTATAATCTCATTAATACGTGCTACTTCTTGTTTGCAATGTGCCCTTCTTGAAATATATGAATAATGAACAAGATTAGGATTCCTCATAGAAGTTAATAATTTATCTAGATCTATATATTTATCTATTTATATATTTTGTCATCACACAGCCAGCTGCTATTCTTGGATTTGCTGGACTAGCAGCTTTTGTTCATTATAATGATGAGAGAAGAGCAATTTTAAAAGGTACGTGTTTTACGCTCTGGTACGGACAGGTTACTGCTTTTAATGGGCTGGAAGTTAATGGTTGGGAACTTCTACGTCTTTGGTTGCAGCATTGTTATTTCAGTTTCATCGTCCTTCTTTGATTTCTATTATGTGGGATTAAATAATTTTTTTCTTTGATGTCTATGTCACTTAAAAAAAATCTAGTGACACAATTTTGTGCTTTGCTGTGATAATTATGAAGTGGGAATCAGATGGTTTGGATACATTGTCCCATAGGTAGGTTATAATTTGCCTTTTTATTCATCAAAAAAAAATTGTCCTTTACTTGAACAGTATCTGTAACTAATCAAAAAATAAAATAAAATTGTCCCATAAGTAGGTCATTCCAACATCTCAAGAATGTGAGTTTCTGTCTACTCACACATACATGTAGGATTTTTTATTTTTTATTTTTTTTAATGATTTGTAAGTTACGCACCCAGTGGGCCTTAAGCCTACGACCTCACCCTCCACCTTGCTACAAAGGGAAGAAGTACCATTTGACTATTTGAGACCCTTTCAAACGTTAGGAAGTACCATTAGGGATACTAACCATGATTCTAACACTTTCAATTTAAAACCCTCAGTATGCAATTTATCTGGTGATTGAAATTAATAAGCAATGGCAGTAGACTGCAGACTAAATTCTTACTTTTCTTTATCCTTTTTATTGGATGAATATTGTTTATTCTGAGACCCTTCATTTATGTAATGGCACATGCTTCTTGAAGAACATACAAACAAAAGTGATACTATATTTTTTCTTAGATTTTAGAAATAAGCTAACGGATCTGCGTACAAAAGAATTTACAGTCACATCATTTGCATTTCTAGTGGAGAGTCATCTTAAAGAGACGGAATGCATCTCTTGTTCCTATTTTGGACCTTAACGGTAATAATTTAACCTTTGGGATGTGATCATTGTTTCACTTATTAAAGTTACCTTGTTGACAATCACTGAATAAGGAAGAAGAGGATATAGTTGTTAATTAGACACACACCATTACTTTGAAACACATAAAATCGTGGAGCGGTAGAGATATCACATCCATTTTAGAATGATGAAGTAGGTATTATGCTTACAATTCAATGATGTAACTGATGTATTTGTGACAGTCTGGTACTGGTGGATAGATGAGTATGTGCTGTTTGTGAAGATCAGAGTAGATAGTTTTGCCTTCTGCAACTCCTCTGTAGATCTGGCTTCCATGCTAGTACCCAATAATATCTGGTGCTAACAATTTTAAGGGCCGTGTTCTTAAATAAAGCTCAATTGGTTTCATGAATGAATGCACTTAGCAGTTTTTTGTGCCTTTAATGGAACTGATTAGGAAATGTCTTCAATAGGCGGTAGCTTTGTTGGTATCAATAGCTGTCACTGGTGGGAGGTTATGGATACACTCCGACCCTCCCTTTTTTTTGTTGCTGCTATTGTTATTATTGCTGCGGTAAAGAAAGTTTTTCACTCTGTTGCAACCTTCTTGGCAAGTGTGACAAGTAGCTTGAAGGTAGTATCAGGGGGATAGAGTGAAGTGGAGTGACAGCTATATAGACTAGGATTTTCAAGGAACCCCATGAAGGAAAGGAATGTATAATTAAAACATTGGTGTGCGCGCACGCGTGTTTGCAGTCCGTACGAAGTGGCCTTTCTGTAGTGACCTGGAATGGTTAATAGCCCATTTAGGCATGAGAAGCTTCGAAGGAGAATGCACTTAACATGTAAAATATCTGCCTTCACATTTAGAAGCTATAAATTTAATGATGATTTTTTCTTTCTACTCTAGAAGAATGCATCTGGGGGAAGGAAAGAATGCAGATTATTTGTGATATTTCGTCAGCAATCTAAGCAAGATATATAAAGGAGGAAAGTGGTTGTTCATTGGACGCAAAATGGCCCTGACTTTTGCAACGGGGGAGACTACTTTGGGCTTAGGAAGGAGAGTAATGATAAAACCTTGAACTTACCTTCTTTGTTCCATTTTCTAAAGCTCCTGTATTGAAGATGAGAAAACTTTTGAATGCCTAGCGGGTGGGCACAGTACTAACTGCTTTGAAAAAAACTTGTCACAACTATATGACTCTAAATTTTGGAATTTGAGCTTGTTGGTCCTCTTCATCCCTTCACAAATTTTGGGATTTTTTTTTCCAGGCAAATTTTCTGGATAAACTGAGTCACCAAGAGTGATGGTTTTGGAGGACAGCCATGTAGGCTTTGATCCTCTTCTTTATCAGTCCCTATGCTTCTGCCCTTCCCCTTCTGTGAATCAGAAGCATGGGGCATTCTTTTTCTGTTTAATTTGATAAGCTGAGTTGGGAAGTGTTGGAACAAGTGGCTCATATATTCTTTGGCATAGAGTGTAATATGAGAGTACCACTGTACCGGTAAAGTGGTAATTTGCCGAACCGCGTTAAATTTGTGTCTTACTTCTTTCTTACTTTCTCTCTTTCGATTTCATATTATTCATCATTGTAGTGCACGGTAATAACATGAAGCATATCAACATTGCAAAAATATTAAAATTATGAGGTCAAATTTTTTGCAATAGAAAAGGATCCGACCAAATAGAAATAATGCTTAAAATTAGGTTGGGAAAATAACTTCACCCACAATAAAATTATGAATATATGGTTTCTTTTGTCCTCCTTGACATAAATCATTCGAGAATTTATGTATGGACTGAGGCCTTTTTAAAGTCTTAGCACATTCAAGTGGAATAGGAGTATGGAGCAGTGGTTTTGTTCAAAGTTTTAATCTAGCTCTTGATATTGTTTAAATTTACTATACTAAGATAAAAGTTTTTTGTTTTTTTCCAAATACCCATGCTACTTGTTGTAAGCTTCAAAATTTTAATCTGGTAACCAAAATTCAAGGTCCAGGAAAGTTAGGAAGAGATGGTATTAAATTAGATAGCACAGCTGCAACTGTAGTAATCCCAGTTGAGTATAATTATCTGCTTCTACTGTTCTGTGTCAGATTATAATCTCCAATAGCTTTGGCTTCATCTAACTTGAAATTAGTTAGTTACAGAAGAAGTGAGTTATGAATTTGGCAAATTGGACCCCGTTGGGATCATCATCTATTTGGTCCTCTTAAAAGCATTATATGCTGTCACTAGGTGAGAATTACCTGGAGTAAGGCCTAGAATTACTCGCCACACTCTTAGCCACTAATATTGTTTGCTATAGAGTAGCCTGAAATAGTTTGGCTGGGTTTCTATTATTGATCAGGTTTGTGTTATCACCATCTGTCAACAGCATGAAAGCTAAAGAAATTCGAAGTTGAGTAGATAAAGTGACCCATTCTAGAACCATTCCCGTATCAGTTATTTAATGGCATTTCTCCATCCATGATGAAATTTCACTGCTGTATGAATCTTTTAGGTGTTGGTTACGAGTAATAAAATTAGTTGCATAATCTGACTTCTTCTCTCTTTTCAATTTGAAACATCAAAAAAGTAAGAGTGAGAAATGTGAAATGACTGATAACAATCTAGCGAAAAACTATATCAGTAAAAATATATGCTTCCAGATTTTAGTTGGAGAAGAAAGTTTTTGATTATGTATATAAATAAATAACATACTTATGCTAATTTCTCTCTTTACTGACTCAGGCCAGGGTAATAAAAATGGTGGAAATACCATCAAGAGGCCAACAATTGGTGGTCCATTCACTCTAATTGATACAGAGAATCGGATTGTTACTGAGCAGAATTTTGATGGAAAGTGGGTTCTTCTCTACTTTGGTTATACCTCATCTCCAGATATTGGGCCGGAGCAAGTAAAGGTTATGGCCAAGGCCATAGATATATTAGGTTGACATTTTTATCAAATAAAATAAATGGTACTGCTATGCTGTTATGATCACTGAAGTTGTATAATTTTACTTGGAATTAGAGTCAAAACGTGATTCCAAGATTCTACCAGTGTTTGTTACGATTGATCCTCAACGCGATACCTCTTCACAACTTTGTGCTTACCTTAAAGGTTAGGGTTCCCTAACTGAATGTGTGCTGCAATATGATAACTTTTAGAGATACAAATGGTTTGTCTGATCCTCCCTTTGTCCTGCATTCTTTTTCATGCCTTTTACTGGTTGCAGAGTTTGACTCAAGAATAGTAGGATTAACGGGACCCGTATCAGCTATTAGGCAGGTGACCCAGGAATACCGCGTCTTTTTTAAGAAGGTGGACGAGGATGGAGATGATTATCTTGTTGACTCTTCCCACAACATGTAAACCCTTAGCTCACCCTTGTTTTCTTTCTCTTTTCTGATTGAAATCAAAGTGGATGTAACCTATTTCATAACAAGCAGGTATCTGATGAACCCAAAAATGGAGGTTGTGAGATGCTTTGGTGTAGAGTACAATGCAGAGGAACTTTCAGAAGCAATAATGAAGGAACTGAGGAGTACCCTGACCTAATGGCTCCAAGATTTTGATAGGTTGCCAATATTTCTCCTAATCGGCAAGGGAAATATTATATTTTAGACAGCCATTCTAACATGACCTTTGTTTTTGTGGTTTTTTTTTTTAACTTTTTTTTCCCAATTTTTTTTGAAATTTCACACTCACAAGTTACTGAGTTCAAATGTCAATGAGTTTCTGGTTTGGAAATCATCTAGACAAGTGCATGGAAAGATGAACAGAATCTGATTCTTGAAGGCTATCTGTAAATTTGCATTTGATATTATATCAACTGCTTAATCTACAATTTGTTTTGTTTTGTTTTTTTGAGATGGAATGTAAATCACTATGTTTGGGTGCCTCCATTGCATAAGAGCCCTTATGTATGTGCCCTTTAAGCATGGCCAGTCTATTTTGCCCTGGTTGATGCCGAATGAACTTGATTTTGTGTGACCTAATCTTCCATGGGGTTGGGAAATAAGTTGGGGGAAGGAAAAAAATATAAATTTTCTCCGAAATTGGGTCGGAATTTCTTCAAATTCAGTCTCTAAAAGTGTCATGTGTTCCTTAGCAGGTGAGAAATACATTATTATTATTATTATTTTTAACTTTTTTTTTAATATTACGTCCTTTTAGTATATGCTGAGTTGATATCAAAGATTTAGCGACCATAACAACTGCCATAAATATACTTTAACTCATTGTTATCTTTCTTACAATTATGAATCAACTCTTTTCGTTGGGATTGTGTGAGTGTTTTCGATCTCCCTAATTGTTCAATCCATTGATCACGGTATCTAGAAATTATAGGATTTTGAAGAAAATCTTCACTTGTTTTTGCCAATGTTCCAAATTACTGTTTTCTTCAAATTTTCTAAGGGGAAGCCATACAAAGTCATTCCTATTTGCCATCACTAAAATTAGGTATAAAGAAAACGCTTGAGATATTATAAGTTTTATTATTGTTTTCTTATAAATTGATGTGACAGTCTATAATTAGCAAAATGATTAAGAGTATGGTTGGCAAGTCAGTCACTAACTAATTAGTGGACTTAATTTGTAAGGAATTTTATAGTAAAAATTGTAGTACCTTTAGAACATAAACAATGCGACGGGAATAAATTAATCTCAAATATTAAATTATTAGAATACTGTCTAGCTAGATAGCATTCTTAAGAAAGGAGAGAAACCACATCACTGTTGAAACTAATTTGTAGATTGAAACTCTTTGGGTTTGGTTTAATCTCTAACCATTAGTGCCTTCTGTTTTTATTGTGAGGCTAATGCAATGGTACGTCAAAGTAATGGACGGCCTAGAATTAATTTGGAAATGGAATTTATTTTTTATTTTTCTTTAAATTAGGTTGGAAAAAATTCTTTTAATTCGGTCTATAAAACCGTCATATGTTATTTGAAGCATGGCGGAAACACATGTTTTTTTTTAATAGTTATATTAAAAAATCATGTGATTCTTATATGCTAATTAAAAAAATCATGTGCTTATTATCACATGCAAAGAAACACGTGGCAGTTTTGACAATTGAATTATTACATATTAAGGGACACATGGTAACAGAGGCGGAATTACTTCTTGTGACCCAAAATTATATTTTTGTCCCCCTTTTATAAATTTGCCTTTCCAAAATTATATTTTATCTCCTCTTTTATAAACTTGTCTCTCTAAAATTATATTTTGTCCTCCTTTTAAGTTTATCTTTTAGTTTTGCCCTCTCTTCTAGCAAATAAAACCAAAAATGCCCCCCTTCATTTAGTTTTCCTCCAAATCTAGTTCACTTTTAACTAGTAAAGACTCAAATTTAGTTTGGGACTTTGAACCAACTTTTTGGTGTGGGACTTTGAGCTCTGCTTAGGGTCAACAACATCTCAACTGCTGTTGGATTTTTATTCTAAGATCTTCCCAAGAGCCTAGAAGAATTTTGTTCAGGGTTTACTATGAAATTAAATCTAAGATTTATCTACTTTTATTTTAAATAAATACGCACAAACTCAAGTATAAATAGAAATTGTATGTATTTTTATGCTCAGGTATTATAAAAGTTCGTCCCTCCATAACAAAAGTTTTGGTTCCACCCCTAGATAGCAGTTTTGACGATTGAATAGTCAGAAATTCTTCCGACCCAATTTAGAGGAAATTTATATCCTTTGGAAACACCCATTTTTTCTGAAAATACAGACCATGTGGAGGGTTGTGAGTTGCCATGGGAGTGCATGTGTAGACATGTCTGCACGAGTAGAGACTGAAAACTGAGGCAATTGTTGCCAAAAGAATTTTTTTTATTTTTTTTTATTTTTTTTTTATCGTTTTTTCAGATTTTTCCGTTGATATATCACAGCTGGCTGGCCTCTAACGTGGGTTGTTAAAAAAATAAAATAAAAAAATGAATAAAAATCCAACGTGCCCTCCACTCTCTCTCTCTTGGCTGTGAATGAAATAAAAACAAAATCCCAGGGTCGAAATAAAAGGTGCATGATAAGGCCAAGTCCTTTAATTTCTAAAAATCTAGAGATCCTCCTTTAATCCAAGACCGGGTCTCTTGGTTACCCTTTTTCAACCACACAAGAAACACAAAAACAAAGAAAAAAAAAAAATACACAAACAATAATTGAAAAAAAGAAAAGAAAAAAAGAATGAAGGTCAACTAGTTCATCTTTAATAAAACAACAAACCTGCAGTAATGTTCTTCGCTTTTCCTGCAATCATTGACACCTAATTTCGATCTCTATAATGGAAACGGACCCGAAACAGACACAGATTGTTTTCTGGAAGCCCCTCCAGGAGGCCATGCAGATCATCTCCTGGGGCTAGGCCGGCCTCTTGCAAATCCTAACTTCTCACACATTCATCAGTTTTTAACATGTGATATTGAGTTGATCAATCTGATTTTCTTTTGTTATTTTTCAAGGCTGTTTTGTTATTCTCATTGTTGTATAGTTTATCAGTTTTAACATCACGCAATGTTATTATTGTTCTTGGCTAAGTAACATACAATCCTTCACCTTCATCATACAACTACTACACCATCAGCAAGAATGGAAGACGACACGCCGGAGAAGAAATCAGGCTGTGGTCTATTAAATGCAGTTTTTGGGCGGCGTAGTTTTTGGCCGAGAAGATCTACCTCTACTGGTTCGCTTCCGACCGGGAATGGTAAGGATTTCAGCAAGACACCAGGCACTCCAAATTCAAGGAAGAGACGAGGCGGCTCCGATGAGTCCCTTGAGACCTCATCAAATGCTTCAGAGTCGTCATCAAAACCAATAGCCAGACCTTCCCAAAATCCCCACAGGGTGCCTCCTGCGTATCACCAATACCAGGGCAGGAGACAATCCTATGAGGCTGCAATCGTACACTCAGCAGGCACATGCGCAAAACAGATGACTCCTAGCCAAGAATATGTTAACCTTGGCAAAAGGGTGCCAAAGGAAGCCATTGGCATCTCTGGTGAGCTTGACAGCATGCTCATAGATCAGCAAAAAGCAAGAGGAACTGGTAATCTTGTTCGGGCTTCATCGAGCAACGTCATGCTTTTCGGAAATCTTGGTAACTTGAGGCAACCAGGAGGAGGAAATATGAATTCGCATAATGTTTTTGATCACCTTCCCAAGACTGCAAGAGAAGAGATACCAATGCCTAAAGGAAGTAGCAATTACTCAACTAGTACTGCAATGGGAAATGTTGTAAGGAGTTCTTATAGAGAAAGGACACCCAATAAAGAGCAATCTGGTTCCCTGTGCCGGGCTATCTCAACTAGAATGGATCCTGAGTCATTGAAGATTATGGGCAATGAAGATTACAAGAATGGAAGATTTGCGGAAGCCCTGGCCTTGTATGAAGCTGCAATTTCCATTGATCCCGATAAGGCTTCATACAGAAGCAACAAAAGTGCTGCATTAACCGCTCTCGGCAGGCTTCTTGAGGCAGTTTTTGAATGCAGAGAAGCTATTCGAATCGATCCACGTTATCATAGAGCTCACCATCGTTTGGCCTCATTATATTTGAGGTAAGGAAATGGGTTATCAGTAGATAAAAAACAGAGCATGTACATGCTTCTTATTCCTTTTTTCATGCAGATTAGGGGAGGCAGAAAGAGCATTGTATCACTTCAAACACGCAGGACCGGAGGCTGACGGCGAGGACATTGCGAAAGTGAAAACGGTTCAGGTACATCTTAACAAGTGCACCGAGGCTCGCAAAGTGCGAGATTGGAACACCCTGATTAAGGAAACAGGGTACGCCATATCTTCAGGGGCGGATTCAGCACCACAGGTGAGGCATACGCTTAGCCCATTGATTTTTCTCTTCATATATAGTGTGATTTTGTGACACTCTCAATTGCATGCCCGGTTTGTATTTTGAAAAGATATTTGCTTTGCAAGCCGAGGCCCTGTTGAAGCTCCATAGACATCAAGATGCGGATGAAGCAATGTTGAAGGGTCCAAATTTTGAGCTTGACGCCTGTACTAGATTCCTAGGGCCTATTGGTAGCGCAAATCTGTTGGTTATTCGGGCTCAGGTTGACTTGGTAGCCGGCAGGTTAGTGTTGTATAATGATGAAACATATGCATGCCCACGCATGCTGTTTTGTTAGTCAAATGATTATGGTTTTTGTTGGTATCCAATTGACTTTGACAGATTCGATGATGCACTGGAGACAGCGCAGCGCGCAGCTCGCCTTGACTCGAACAACAGGGAAGCGAACCCAGTGCTGAGGAAGGCTCGGGCTGTTTCAGCAGCTCGAGCAAAAGGCAATGAGCTTTTCAAGGCATCGAGGTTCTCCGAGGCGTGTGTTGCGTATGGGGAGGGACTGGAGCATGATCCATACAATTCAGTGTTGTTGTGCAACCGAGCTGCTTGTCGGTCCAAACTTGGCCTATTTGAGAAAGCAGTGGAGGATTGCAATGCTGCCCTCCATGTGCGCCCCTGCTACACCAAGGCTAGACTAAGAAGAGCCGATTGCAATGCCAAGGTGACCAAGTTGCACTTACATTCTTCTTTTGAAACAAGAGATTCAATAGTATATTGCATTTTGAGGAAGCTAAATCATAGATACCTATTAATCCCCGTCAATTCAAACAATTAACAAAACTGCTGTGCAAAAGATCATCACAATAACGGTATATAAGATAAAACAGTCACACAGAAGAGCACCAAGATTTATGTGATTCCTTCGATGTGAGGTACTGTTAAAGCATTTTCAAAATATATATGTATATATATATATTTTTGTGTTTTGGGAATGCTTTAAATGGAAAGTTTTAAAGAGCATTAAATGAAGAGGGTCTTACATGGGAAAAAGAGAAAGTGTATTGGGCCTTTATTTAAGCCTTTGCTTTAAAGTAATGTTTGCATGTATGTATTTGTGTGTATACTTTAGTATAGTACGAAGCATTGGACGCACACGCACCCGTGGCCATGGCCCGTGGGTTGTAGTGCGCTTTTGTAGCGCCTTGATAGCACACTTGGTACTTGCATGTATACTCTAGTGGCACACATGGTAGTTCGCATGAAGTGTCGGAGCTCGGAGCGATATGATCTTGACCATTCAATTTTGGACGGTTAAGATCATTTGATCTGATGGTTTGATTTAGACAATAAAATACTTCTTAGGTAGATCCAATAGTTAAATTTATTGGACCATTAATAAAGTAAACTGTAAGGTTAAATCAACTTTGATCTAATAGTTGAAATTAAATAATTACGATCTAATGATTGTTATTAAATAATCATTGATAATTATTTGATTAGATAGTCTGAATTAAGTATCTGTTAAATTAGCAGTTTATAACTGTTGGCAGATTAATTGTTACTAGGGTAAATAATTTCTTAAGGAAAATGATGTTACAATGTACCTAAGGAGCATTTTAGTTTTATGTTTTTCTATTACTGTATCTTGCAGGTACGTGCACCGATAGAAGCGATCATGAACAAATTCACTATCAAAGATGAAAATACGAAATAGTAAAGAAAAAATTACTCAAAACCCAAAATGCCAATATACCCAAATCTCTCTTTCACACAAAAGAGATTCTTCCCAAAAGGGGAAAACAAAAGAGAAAACAAAATATAAACTTATCTTTTGCTAGGACAAATGGAGACTTTGTTTCTCTTTGTTTTTCCCGTCTTTTGTATAAAAGTGGGATTTTGGTGTATTGAAGATTTGAGTTTGTAGTGATTTTATCTTTACTATTTTTTATTCCACTTTGATAGTGAATTTTTTCGTAATCGCTTCCACTTATTAACGTACCTCGCATTGCGAGAATCACATAAATTCTAGTGTTCTTTTGCGTGATCGTTTTGTTTTATGTACTGTAATCGTGGCAATCTAATGTTCTTCTGCCGTGTGATTATATATTGTTTATGATAACTTTTTGTTGGATGTAAAATGTAGTTGGAAAGATGGGAAGCTTCAGTACAAGACTACGAGGTGTTGTTAAAGGAAACACAGGGAGAAGAGGAGGTGAGCCGTGGCTTGTTGGAGGCCCAGGCACAGCTCAGGAAACAACGTGGGCATGGAGTATAGTAGAGAGAGTTAGACCTGTACAAGGAAAAACCATCCATGGAACTTGAACAAAGACGATAGGTAATCAATAGGGATAAAAACAAGGGTTTGATTTAAAAGGGGGAACAGGGGAAGGGAAAGATTGATACTGTTTTTCTTTATAGCAAAATGCAATAGATACATGAGGACTCAATTTGTTTTATGTATAGTTCAAATGCGTGGAATCTTTGTTTGTAATTTTTATTCCATATCTTTGTTTGTTTAATCAAGATTTATCAATTTGCAAAGCTTGATTAAAAATAGGAAGTATGATTCAATGAGAATTTGTAATCATTATGGAGAAGACAATGTAGTTCTGTCCAAATCGGGAATGTAGGTTTGAAAAGAAAACTTTACTCACAATGTGTGTTGCAACAGGAAATTGATTATTTTGCCAAGTAAATAAGTATTTTACTTATCTGATTATCCTTTTGTCTTCTTGGCATTTTTTTAAGGTTTAAATGCATAATTGGTATACCTGGTTTACCTACCTCTTTATGAAAAAAGGTATTTGGGTCTTAAAAAGTGACAAAATTGATATTTGTACTTTAAAAATTTATCAATTTGATATCTCTGAACCTGTTCGGCAGCCAATTGCCACTTAATTTTCATTGCCTTTTGCCCATCACCAACAGTAGACACGCATGACAGTTCTGATACAAAACACTGCCTCTACTGCCACACTCAGTCCTTTCTTTGAATTTTCTTTCCGTTGAAGACTCGATCCTCCCGCCCAGCTTATTTCCTCAGCTTTCTAATGTGCGCCTCATGTCCTCTCGCCCATCTCTTCTCACGACTTTAACACTATCGTTCTTCATTCAGTCCTCACGCCATCAACCTACCAACACCACCAGTCCCTTCAGATCACCAGCTCCTCTCTCTCAGAATCGCTTTTGGAAATTGATCTCCTCTCTCCATATCCCCTCAGTCACAGGTGAATAAAGAAAAGCCTGTGAGATTCCCCATTTTCGAGCCAAACGCCTTCTCAACGCCATGCTCTGTGATTCAGACAATGGGCAGAAACTTGTGACCGTTTCCCTATCAATTTTTTCACTATCCTTCCTCACCTCTCTCCATTATTACCCCAACCACCGACTTAATTCCCCTCTATACTTAAGTCAACAAAAATCTATTTATAGGATCTCTCCATCACCTCCCATGAATTTGGTTCCTGCACTCTCTGAACCAGAGGTGTCAACGATCGCTTCATCCTTCTCTGACCTCCGTACCAGTAAGGCCTCTACAAAACTAGAGCCCCTTGCCCTCATTTGAAGCATGGGCAAGCAAAGGGTCACGAAATCAATTTCCGATAGTAAGAGAGAGGCTGTACTAAGAAGCTGCCATCCGGAGAGGGCCACCAACGGGACGAAGGGGAAACGTCGTTCTGCAATACTCATATTCACAGGTCCTGTCATTAGATCGCATAGCAAGGCTAGTTTCCATATTATGTAGGCACTACAAGAATTTGCTTCAATAGCGGCCAGCTTAATAGCGGCGACAATGAAATGGCCGCTAATAGTTGATTATTAGCTGCGACCTTTAAAAGTTGCTGCCAATAATTGACTATTAGCGGCGACATTTTTGTCGCCGCTAATAGTGAATGCTAAATACAGAAAACATTAATATTAGCGTCGACTTTAGAGTCGACGCTAATATGTCGCTGTTAATAACTTCGCGGGAAATTTTTCCAATGGGCGGGCTTTAGTAGGAAGATATTAGCGGCGACAAGAGTCGACGCTAATAATAAATCCATTAGCGGCAACCTTGGGTCGCCACTAATAATGTACCATTAATGGCGACTTATGAATGTCGGCCTAATAATCTACTATTAGCAGCGACATTGTTGTCGCCGCTAATAGTTGACAGAAAAAAAAATATATAATAAATGCGAGTTAAAGGGCTAAAAAAATGCGAGTTAAAGAGCTTTAATATACAACAAATCCGATCGATCCTAGTGCATTACTCCGATCGATCGAACGTTCAATCGATTCTAATGCATTAGTCCGATTAATCGTGATAAAGTTCGATCAATCAAATTCGACATAGTAAAGGTTCAATCAAATGTCTGATCGATCCTAGTGTACTAATCCGATCAATCATAATAGGATAATATATATGATCGATAAAAGATCCAATTGATCCTAATGCATTACTTCGATGGATCAAACATCAAATCGATCCTAGTGCATTAGTCCGACCAATCATGATAGAGTTCAATCGATGATGATAAGATCAATCAATCGATCCTAGTACGGTCCTTTGATTGATCATGATATGATCGAAGAACTGATCTTACTATTTATATTTTGTATCATCTCAATGCAAAACTAATATGATCGGTCATAGTGCACTAATCCGATTGATCGTGATATAATCATACTATTTTTTGGGTTAAATGTAATTTAGCCCCATCAATTAATAATCATTTTTTTTAGGGGTAATTACATTTTTCCTCCATGAACTACCAACTTTTGCGCAAAGCCCCCACAAACTACCAACTCGACCAAAATAGAGCATTCAACTACCAAAGACAATCATTTTCCCCCCTTCCGTCAGTTAAAGGGGTTAAAACAAACGGTCAACAAATCATGTGACCGTCATGTGCTGTTTTACATGGAAGCATGTTGGAAGATGGTGGTAGTTCATGGAGGAAAAGAGGAAGAAAATGAGAGTAAAACGGCATGTGACGGTCACGTGACCCGCTGACCGTTTGTTTTAACCCCTCTGACTGATGGAAGTGGGGAAAAGGGTTGTCTTTTGTAGTTGAATGCTCTATTTTGGTCGAGTTGGTAGTTTGTGGGGGCTTTGCCCAAAAGTTATTAGTTCATGGGGAGAAAAGGTAATTACCCATTTTTTTTATAAAGCACCACAAAATAACAAGTACAGTGTCATGCTTTGACACTTCAAACTGTCAGATTTACAGTTTGAAGGGCTAAATTATGATACTTGTCAATTTGTGGTGCTTTATAAAAAATGGATGTTAGTTTATAAGGCTAAACACTATTTAACCCTTTTTTGCATAGGTTTTAATGAATTTTTTTAAAATTTTATTAGGCTAATTTTTATTTATTAGTGGGAAGATAAAATTTTTCATCCGGCCAATTCTCACTTTCTCTTCTTTTTATTTCTTTTCTTTTTTTTTTTAAGCTAATTTTTATTTATTTTTTATTTATGATTAAGAGCGGTGACACTCTTAGTCGCTGCTGATAATATTGTATACGATATCGTTTGTTAAAATAATTAGCGGGAGGCCAAAATTAAAGCGGGAAGTTAATATTTTTTCACCCAGCCAATTCTCACTTTCCTCTTTTTGTTTCTAGTTTGTTTGTTTTTTTTTTTTTTTTTTCCCGTAGACTAAACAGTGAGAGTCAAAGAGGGATCCAGAGAGAGAGAAAGAGAGAATTGGTACTGTTGCTCCTATATATTCATGTTGTTTTTTGCTCCAATTTTGTGATTAACGTTTGAAACTTGAAGACTTTTTTCCTTTAATTTTGATTTGTGTTTTGCTGGGTTTCCATTGTCTCTCTCTCTCACTTGTTTTTTGTTTTTCCTTTCTAGTCATAAATTTAGTGATTGATTCAATGAGATATCTTCTGTAGATATCTCCACAAAGTCTACACCCAAGCCATAGCCCCATAAGGTACTCATTCTGATTAGTTTTCTTTTGTGATTTCTCTGGTATTACGTTAATAACCTTAATTTGTTGTCCCTTTTCCTTTGTTTGTTTTCTCAAAAAAATTGCTTAAGAAAAAGTATTGTTTTAGGTGTAAAGGTTTGGTCTTTCATGAATCTAACCGGGTTCTGAAAGTTTACCTTTTATGCCTTTGCCAGTTACAGTTTTGTGGTTAATGATTAACTCACTTGTGTTTGCTTGGCGTTCTTTGGACTCGTAGTTCAGTTTATCCATATGGGTATTATGTCTTTCGTTATTATTATTATTATTATTGTTTTTTTGTTTTGTGTTTTTTTTTTTTTTTTTTTTTAAGTATTGTAGTCATTTTGGATGAATTTTTGATTGATTGGAAATGGGTGTTTAGCATGGTATGGAATAGGAATAGTTTGTCCAAAAAGGTGAACTTCATCGTACTACATAATGGCAGTATAAAGTATCAAGCACTCATGTAAATTCTCATATGGGTATGGAATATGAATAGTTTTTCCCTCTTTGCTTGATTAATTTGGTGCTTTATTCCACATTAGTGTCGTTGACAGTTTGATCGTCAGTTTTATATTTTGTCCATATGTTATTGTCATTATTATTATTATTATCTTTATCATTACTTTGACATAAAAAATGTGTATATTTATAACGTGATAAAGCAAGATGAGCTTCAGCTCATTTGATGAGTATATAGTTGAAAGTTAGTCATTTTTTTTTTTTTTTAATTTCTTTTACTTAGCTATTACCATGTTTGTTGTTTGTTAGGTATATGAACTAGTCTACTTAACTTCTAGGTTATTAGTTTTAATTATAAATGAATTATTGATATATATATATATATATATATATATATATATATATATATATATATATATATATATATATATATATATATATTATAATTTTTTTAATATCATTAGCGGCGACTCATTGTCGCTGCTAATAATAGAGCATTAACTGCCACTTTGGTGTTGCTGCTAATAATATAGCATTAGCGGCGACCCATGTGTTGCCGCTAATAATTTTTTTTTTTTTTTACTTTTTTAATAGGTCGCCGCTAATGATAGAGCATTAGCGGCCACTTTGATGTCGCCGCTAATAATAGAGTATTAGCGGCGACTTTCGGGTCAAGTTCTATAGTTCTTTATCGTCGAAAATATTATTATTAGCGGCGACATTTGTCGTCGCTATTAGTGATTCATTAGTGTCCGACTTTTAGTGACCACCCCATTAGCGGCCACTTGTCGCCGCTATTGATAAATAGCGGCGACAAAAGTACTCATTAGCGGCGACAAAATGAGTCTCCGCTATTGATTTAGCTTAGGATATTATTTAAGCTTAGGATTTTCACATTAATTTCTTGGTCCCCCTAATTTTTATATCTATACCTTATTTACATATAGAAAAAAAAATGTGTTATTTCCACTCATATAGATGTACAATATTGGTACCCCCTGAAAATCTCCAAGGAAGCACCAGGTTAGGTGTAGGGGTCAGTACAAGCCCCTTTTTGCTGTATGGCCTCGGGAAAATGAAGAACACTTAATCTTTATTCTACTAGGGTTTGCCCAAAAAGGAGTTAGGCCTTCATTCGGTAGCCACGCGAATAAAATCACCGAGGACCTCAACAATCGTGTTGACAATTATCATTACAGCACCAGCCAAGTGAAGACTAAAAAATAGGAAGCTTAAAACAAAATCACAAAGATTTCACTATGCTCCTAAGCGGCAAGGTGGGTACAGGCTTCGGTTGGGACCACACGACAAACATGGTCACCAATAACGAGGACAAGTGGGAGCAACTAAAATTTGTAAGCATCAACAAAGTTTTTTTGTTATAAATTTCATATTAAATATTTCATTGCAAACTAACGAAGTGCTTCATGTTCTCTTTGTTTTGAAGGAGTATAGTGCGGATAAATACTACAAATTCAAGAACAATCCGCCGCGCCTCTTCCCATTATTAACCACCATATTTGTGGGATTGTATGCCACGGGAGAGTTCGCCTACACCAGCACACAGGAGCCGCTGGACACTGATGATGAACGCGGCTTTGACGACCCGTTGATTGACCTAAACAACCCGTGTGCCGAAATCGACTTGGAAAAGCTTGATATGCCCTGCGCTGGCATAAGGATGCCACCAAACAATGGTAAGTGGCATGCAACATCCTTCAATGTCTGGTGAATGGTCAGAAATGAAGAGAGAATTTGACCTGCTACATTGCAACTTAAGAACAGCCAAAGGGTCATCGGCTACTAGTAGACCAGATGTAATTGCAGAGGCGATGGCGGTCCTGAACGATGTAGTGGCTGAGCACCTGGTGACAGAGGAAAATTATTGGAGGGCTGCCAATTCCTTCACCGACAGGACAAAGGCAAGGGTATTCATTGGCATGGAGCCAATGAAGAGAGTGGGATGGGTCATGCGAGGGATTAATATTAAGGACCTGTGATTTCGCAGTTTCGTTATCTAGTTGTTGTGCTAATCCTCTAGAAATTTGCAGACTATTGCATCTAAATTTCAGACATTGTCCTTATTTTAATTCCATCGACATTTTAATTGGCACTATTTATATATTTTAGTTGTTTTTATCTTCTTCATATTTATATATTTCTAATTTTTTTTTTTTGGCAAAATATTTGACACAACATATACTTTATGTTCAATTATTAGATTTGAATATTTTCTAACTATTGTCTAATGATTAGTACATAGGTGATGAGTGCCAAATATTGTGTATTTGGACCCCTTGTTTTACATTAGTTAGACCTTTAGCCTTGTTATTTTCTAATGCTTTGGTTAGTTTTTGTGTTTTTATGTTTTGTAGGTCAATAAGTGAGGAATGGCAAAATTCATGTGGAATTGCTTAGAAAATTCGAAAATTCTGAAGAACTCGATCGATCGAACTTAAATTCGATCGATCGAATTTTGCCCGAAGTCGATCGATCGAAATTTCCCAGAACTTACTTTTGCAGAAGCGCGCCAGAACATCCAATCAGGGGCTTCTCCATGACAAAAAACAGTTCTCCCTCTGATTTTCGCAGCAGAACACGCTGGTTTCATGACTTTGGTTGTCTCTAGCAAGAGAGGAACCCTAGAGGGGGTTAGAGGAATCATTTTACATGGGTTTCTAGCCCTAATTTCCTTCTATAAAAGCCATAGCCATGCCTCCTTGTTGGAGAGTTCAGAGAACAGTAGCTAGGTTTAATTTCGTTTATTTCATAGTGTATTTCAGTAGCTTTTGTTCTTAGACACTTTCTCTTTGTAAAACTTTTCTTTTATTTTCATGTTTGTTCTTCATTTTCTTGTGGTGTTCTTAGTCATGGAAGGCTAGTAACCTCAACTAAGGTTGAGGATGAAACCTTTCCATTCATGACACTCATACTCTTGTTATACTACTTGCACATTTGATGATATATCATATTTTTTGTTCAAATTCCATTCATTTAAATGCTTTATCTTTTGCAATGAATATGGTTGTTAGTAGATATAGGACATTTAATGTGTTTCAACCGATGGATACATTGTTTTATTGATTTGAATGATGATATCCATTGTGATTTGTTCATTGAATGGATACATTGGATGATTTGATTTCAAATGGGTACTATTTGTGATTTATCTTTGAGTTGGATTCATTTAATGGTTCTATAGTTTGTGGTTAAGACATTTGAATGACATCCAAAGCTTAATGTTCTTTGGGTGTTCAAGTGGAAACCAAGAGTGAGTTGTTGGATTTGGTTTGGTAGATTCCTTAGCCTTAGTTCCTTTTAATTTGCATATTTCATTTCATCTCTTTTATTTAGTCTTTTACTCTTGAATCAATCCTCAAACTTTTGGAACTAGGTTAAAATGAGGTTGATTAAACAAGACACCAACATTTGACCATTTCCCTGTGGATTCGACCTCGCACTTGCACACACTATATTGCAAACGATTCGTGCGCTTGCGAGTACTCATTAAAACACAGTAGACTGTCAAGTCAAGTCTTGAAAATCCAAATTGGGAGGAGGAATTGGACGCATGTTCCGATTCTGATGCATCGTGGGGTGATGAGGATGATTTAGACAGAATCAATAGCATCATCGCTTGGAAGCTCTGATGACGCTTTTTTCACCGATCCGGAAACCATAGAAGTTGAGTTACAGCTTGGGCAAATGTTCATCAGGATAGCTGAGTGGAAGGAACAACTTGAAGAAAGACAAAGACGTCCTATACCTCAAAGAACATCTGAGTTAACAGGCCATATGTGGGTTTATTGGGTGTTAACAAATCCCAACCCGAGAACATGCTATGAGCGCTTTAGAATGTGGCCTGATACATATATTGCGCTTTGTAACACCTTAAAACAGAATGGCTTCTTGCGTAGCAGTCGATATGTGAAGATCACGGAGCAAGTGGCTGTATTTTGCCTCCTAATGACACACAATTGGTCGCAGAAGGACGTGGCTGATCGGCTCCAACGATCGTTACATACTGTGAGCGTTTTGCAGGCTGACCGGCTCCAACAATCGTTACATACCGTGAGCGTATACTGCAAAAGGACATGCAAAGCCATTTGTAGGCTGGGTAAGACAATCATCCAACCCATGCAGACAACGAAGCCACACCCTGTCGTTGGCTGAAATGGGAACTTCTACCCATGGTTTTCAGTGAGTAATGCTTGCCCTTTTTATCTAAGTCTAGCAAATATTTTTAAGATTATTGCTATTACATATCGCACTATACTAACATACAATATGTTCACTGCAGGAATGTATAGGTGCTATTAATGGCACACACATCCATGTGAAAGTGACCGGTGCGGATAACACAACGTACCGAGGTAGAAAACATACAACCACTCAAAACGTCATATGTGTTGTAGACTTAGATCTTTGCTTCACCTTTGTGTACGCTGGTTGGGAGGGGAGTGCGCACGACGCCCGCATTTTTACGATGTGTGTGAATGATTTGACACTACGCTTCCCAACCCGTAAAGAAGGTAATATACCACACAAATATTTCATATGTAACATTTAAGCATCCTCGTTATTGTACTTTGATTAATTACGAATTTATATTTGCACGTGAGGTGCAGGTTCATTCTATCTGGTGGATTCCGTACATGGTTGCTATCAGGGGTTCTTACCGTCGTATCGATGTGAGCGGTATCATTTGGCGACATTTCAAAATGGCCAAGAACTTCCCAGGAATTTGAGGGAGCTATTCAACTATAGACACTCATCTCTACAGACCGTCGTGGAACAAGCTTTTGCGGTTTTGAAGAACCAATTTCCAATTTTAGAAAAAATGCCCCCATACCTGTTACGATACCAGTGCCTATTTGTAATTGCGTGCTGTACTTTACATAACTTTATTAGGAAATATAACGGGATGACTGATCCATTATTTCGAGCGGCTTTGCGCAGACTAAACCCCTAGGTTGATGTTGATGATTGGCATGAATTGGGATTGGCGCAAAATGTTGCACCCAGGGAACGATCGGACCAATCAGATACTAGTTACGTCTATATGGGGAAAGTAACGGATGCAATGGCCTTAAGTATGTGGAGTCACCTTTAAGGAGGGCTGCCAAAATAGTATGTTGTTGTTTTATGTCCGTGATTTTTGGGAAACCCTTATTGATTTGTATTTGGGGGGATAATGTTTCTAAAAATCCCATACTTTTTGAATTCATTTTTAAGTTTCCAATGAAGAGTATGCTCATTTCAGACCATAAGTATGCACCAAAATTCAGTCCATGGCTTCTCGTCCCTTTATGCTCTGACCAGAATTGGTTTTATGTATTTGACTTCTCGTCCCTTTATGCTTCTCGTCCCCTTTTTTTCTACTTGACTACTCTGCCAATTTTTTTTATTTTTTATTTTTTTTAAAAAAAAAGAAGTGCTGAAAAAAGAAATTTAATTGATTTTTTCTCGTTAAGATATATGGTTCATTATGGTTAACCCGTTTACATACCCAAAAGATTGTATTGTATAGTGGGGTTTGTAAATCAAATCTTTATACCTTAAAGGGCATTCAAATGCCAAATCAGGGTTTGTTGAGCTTTTTATATTTGCAGTTAACTTCTATAAATTAGTTAAAGAACAGATTAGGGACAAGTGTAGATTCTTTGCAACTTGATAGGATACAATGACTAATCTCATATATCTTATATATGTTTTCTGTCATTTTTTGCACAACCTTTCTTTCTGCCAGATCGTATACATGTCCTTCTGGCGGCATAGTAAGGGAATGGAGAAGATACAAGCAAGAAAACAGAACATTCAAAACGGTCTAGGTCAAAATCACAAAAACTAGTACATCCAAACTTCTTCAATAATTGTCATTTTAACATCAACTTGGTACTTCTAGGTCCACTAAAACTACAAAAATAAAAGACTAAAACCAAAATTACAACTAACAACGCACCCATTAACATTTTGCCATTATTTTGACTGGACACTAACTCCCGCCGTAGTTTATCACAATGTTCACGATATTTTCGTTCAATGAGTTCCTCAACTCTTACGTTATCAGCATGCATTCTATCCTCCATTTGTTGCAGATATTCCATTAATCTCTTCTCGCAACCAGTAATTTCCTTATCAGCCCACTCAAAAAAATCACAATCACCGGGTTTCTAGATGATAAAAATAAGGCAAAATTGTCATAGGGTACTAACGACGAAATATAAGCACTTAACGTTAAAAGGGGAAATAACCTTGTAGTTAATACATCCATACCACTTTCTACCGAGATTGGTCTCGGTCCTAGAGTTCCTTAGACATGCAGAAATTTCACAACGACATAACGGGGGACCACTTGACAAATCACTTGTTGTAGACATTTACACGTGCCTATATCGGAAAGCACATAACACGAGAATCTTATAACATTATTCATAATTATAATTGAATTCTATACCATACCAAAAAATGCGCTTGCATCAGATTTAATTTACAAAAAATCCAATTGGAAAAGGTTGACCAATTGGGGTCCATCTCATTTTCGCCGCTCCATATAAGAAAATAGTTGGATTGGAATAGTTTACCTGTAACCTACCTCGATCTTCTTCTTCTTTCTTAAAATAAATTCAACTTTGTTATTCGCATTATCAAACAACTTTTTTTACCTGCCCGAAAGAGTTACCCTTACCCTAATGGGTCCAACTCAAATATTCCTATTTAACAGTCGAGCATTGGAGAAAATGTGAAATCCCATAAATTTTATGCAATTACACTACCTCAGAGAATAATCTTAAAACGTTGGCACCTGACTCCATGAAAGTTGCTGGAACATGTTCATCATACAAACACGAATCAATTTTAAAATTCCTATGCATAATATCAATACTACATTTGGATATTTACAAATTTAATTTATTTCTGCTGTTGGTCCAAAAATTAGATACAATAATGTTTACTGAGTAGGACATTGATCTTGGCACCATAATTTTAGTTTCATGCAGTCCATGTTTAAGGCTTCCCTTTTAAAAACGGAGTGAAGAAGGCTACTTTTCTGTCACATATATATATATATAGCTATATTCAACACAAGCATTGTAGACAACGATACATTTGGACTATATCCTTTTGTTCAATTTATTGAAACTTAAAGATTAACCTAATATGAGAAACTGAAAAATGCTGAAAAATATACATAATTTGACCAGACAGAGAAAAAAAAGACTAATAAATTGGAATAACATCATATTTACCAAGCCCTGGAAAATACGGGGAAGGGATTATAAGTTTTTCTGAGACCATAAAACATACATCAAAATCCACCATTGCAATGAACATAAGAAATAAATACCAGCCAAATACAGATTCATGAATGAGATAAAATGGTAAATGGACTAGACAGAACAAGGAATATACTTCATTCACTTGAGCACAATTAGTGATGCGCTTGGCTCTGCTAGCAAATTGAAGAGTTCCCTTTGTTTCTTCAATATGTACCTAAATGTACCATACCCATATGCTATTATTTGATCTGGGCAGATTCGTGAGAGAGAGGAGATGGAGGTTTGAAGAGAGATCGGTTGATGCCGTGTCAGTGAGGATTTTGGTTGATGGCTTGAAGAACGATTCCGTCTATAATGGCGCGCGTGTCGATGGGGATATGGAGAGAGGAGATCAATTTTCAGAAGATCAATTTCCAGAAGCAATTTTGAGAGAGAGGAGCTGGAGATCTGAAGGGACTGGCCGTGTCGGTGGGTTGATGGCGTGAGGACTGAATAAAGAATGATAGTGTTAAAGTCTTGAGAAGAGATGGGCAGGACGACATGAGGCGCACATTAGAAAGCTGAGGAAATAAGCTAGGCTGGAGGATTGAGTCTTCAACGAAAAGAATATTCAAAGAAAAGGACTAAGTGTGGCAGTAGAGGTAGTGTTTTGTTTCAGAACTGTCACGCGTGTCTACTGTTGGTGATGGGCAAAAAGGCAATGAAAACTAAGTGGCAATTGGTTGCCAAACAGGTTCTCTGTCAATTTGAGATTAGATGGCTGTAATTGGATATGGTGAGTTTTGATCGATTGAACTGATATAGAAACGTACGAGTAGGTGAGAAGCAACGTGCAATTAATGGGGGCTAAACACGTACATCTTGATTGATCGAAGTAAGTTTTGATCGATCGAACTTGGGTTGAAACATGGGAAAAAAGCTTAAACAAAAAATATCTTGGGGAGCTTCATTTGCTTCGTTCGTCCCTCCCCCTTAGAGAGAGAAAGAGTGGGAGGGGGAGGGGGTGGGGGGAGCACCAAAGGTAAAAACTCTAACCTCTCTAACCTCTTTGTTCCTTTGATTTTTGTTTGGGTTATGTGGGTATGTTGATAGTTTTTTTTTTGGTTGTTGAGGTTAGAGGAGTTTGTTGTTGTTGTTGTTGTGCTATTGTGTGGGTTGTTTTTGTTGTTATGTTTGAGAAGTTTAGAAAAGAGGATGAGAAGAATGTAAGAGTTTTGATTAAAGGAGAGATTTTTGTATGTGAAATAGTGTTTTTTATGGTTGTGAAGTAAGCTATAATAGAAACAAGAAGAAAAGTCAAAAGTTGGAGGAAAGGGTATTTTTGGGGTGTTTTCATTCAAAGGAGAAGATGAATAGTGTGTTCAATTGATCAAAGTTTGATCAATCTAATAAGTAACAATATTGAAAGTGTGTTACATGGGTGAGTAAAATGGTGTATTGTGGGTTTGATCGATTGAAATGAGAATTCGATCGATTGAATGAGTGATAAAATGGTTCGATCGTAGTATGATTGATTGACCAAAAACATAAAGGTTTGGTCAATAATTTGATTGATCAAACAAAAATAGAAAAAAAGGTTGAAGGTCGTTCGAGCTTTTTCTAGGAGAAAGTTAGGGATTTGGGCGTCTTTGAAAGCTAGGGTTATGGAATTGGATCTTTTTAATTAAAGAAGTTATGTGACACGATTGTTGGTTTTATATAAAGACTTCAATAGGACAATCAAGGGATTGATCGCAAAAATAGAATGATACACTACGGTGAAAGTAAGTGGTTGATGTAAACATGTTTATATTTGTGCTAACTTTCTATAAATGTTCAACTTGATTTTAAGAACATAAAGTTATGCAATGTTTTTCAAAGAAAAAACCCAGTTCACTTTTAGCATTATTTATGATGAAATGTTTTATGCATGAAGAGTGTAACATGAATGGATTACAAATGCATGTTTCTAAAGGATGCATGATATGTTGTCAATGATAGTTTTATCACAATTTTACAGAAAAAGTTATGATATGGATAAAGGAAAGGAAAGTAATGAAATGGCTATGTAATCCTTTGTATTATATTATGTAAATGTCATGATGAAGTACAAGCTGCTCAAGAAGCGCAAATTGTATATATGCAAGTTATTGATAAACAATTTGGCCTTTTCAAATAATTACGGCAACAAATTAGCACTTTGAAACGAGCTAGTGATTATTGTTGGGGTTCTCTTTCTTATTCTATTTGTAGCCTAGTAAGGATGTTTAGTGCTACTTATTCAATGCTTGAAAATACTATATAAAAAAAAAAAGATTCACTTACTCTCAACATGAGATGCTAATGGTGCTTATAAATGATTACTTTCTTTTGTAATTCAAATTTATTTTACATTTGAGGGAAAAGTTCATATATCCCTTTAAACTATAACCCAATTGATAATATCTCTCAAACAGCTAAAAATTGACAATGT
Source organism: Alnus glutinosa (assembly GCF_958979055.1). Lineage (NCBI taxonomy): Eukaryota > Viridiplantae > Streptophyta > Magnoliopsida > Fagales > Betulaceae > Alnus > Alnus glutinosa. The sequence continues at coordinate 20,166,051 of NC_084899.1, read as the reverse complement.
CTCCCTAACAATGAAAATACTTGTAATAAAATAAAAAAAAATAAAAAATTTATTTTAAAACATTAAAAATAAAAAAGGAAAAAAATCGGCCATCTCTTGGCCATTTGGCAGTGGTTCGGCCACTCCAAATGAACCTCCCCCCCACCCCCCACCCCCCCCCCCCCAAAAAAAAAAAAAAAAACTTTGAAAATGGTGAGTGTTAAGAGTGTTGCCAATTTTCTGAAAGTACTAAGAAATTTTACATGGATTTTGTATTCCCATTTGATGCAGTAGGGGCAAAAGGCTAAAGAATCCAACGTAGTTGAGTTTATTGAGAAATGATTATTGTAAACTCTTAACACAACTTCTGTATAATTTTATTAATTTTTTTTTAAAATTAATTATTATATCTGTTTTCTTACGTGGAAATCATATATATAATAATTAATTTTAAAAAAAATCGTTAGAGATGTACAATAATTATACATATATTATAAACATATAATATCTCGAATTTATTTCAGCAAGCAGCAAGCAGCAATGCACAATTAATTGTTGTGGCATGTGCTGCTGCTGCGGACTCCACAAGCCTAGGCCTAGCCTTGGCTGCCGCACCTTACCAATTCACATGCTTTTGGGACAACACGGCAAATTATCAAATTATATTATGCACTCGCTCATTAAAAAATTAAAAAAAAAAAGAACAAAGAAAAAAGAAAAAATTTATATATTATGCGCTCATGTCACGTCTTCCATGTGTCTAATGAAAGAAATCCAGTAATCACTAATCTTTTTAAGTTAACAAGACAAAAAAAAAGAAAAAAAAAAAAAGGCCCCTGTCCAGTTTGTCCACAAACCGATCAATGAAATATTATATTATATCGTATTAAACTCTGAATACTTTAACGTCATCTAAACATTAAAAAAAAAAAAAAAAAAAAAAAAAGGCAAAGTAATCACTAATCCTCGATACCAATTTCTAAAATAAAGCCAACAGAAATTTTATTCAAACTAAATTTTTTAAGGAAATTTTATAACTCGCGAGAATTTTTATAATTTTTTTTTTTTTTTTTTTTTTTTTTTTTTTTTTTTTTATAAAAAAAGAACATGGATATTTTAAAATTTTTGATAGGATTTAACAGAAAATTCTAATGGAGTGTTGAAATTTTTAAAAAAATATAATTGAAAGATGAATACCATAAATTAACATTTTTTAAAGTTTGAATACTTTATTGCAAAAGTAATGAAAAATCAAGAGTTATGAGTAAAGTTTTTCAATTTTTTAATTATCACATAATTTTTTCAAGGACAAATTTTTTTTTACAAACCGATTTGTAGGAAATTTTTTACAACTCACACGTAAGAGTGACAAATGTCTTTTAAGCATCTGACAATCACAAGTTTTTTTTTATTAATGCTATTAAAAAAGACATGAAAAACATGTACTATTAAAACAACATATGCTAAGGGATACATGTCATTCTTACATGTGAGTTGTAAAAAATTTCTTACAAATCGATGTGTAAAAAATTTAGAGGTTAAATAATATTTTAATAAAATTATTAAAATATATATATGTCATTTTCACGTGTAAAAATACATTGTTACTGAGTTTAAAAAAAGAGAAATTATTTCCGGCAGGTCAGGAGTAAATTTCTGTCTAAATAAAGCATCCTTAACAGTTCCACCTTCAATCATAACGCCCATTAAAGACTGTCGCGACAAAAGCTGTTAATTCGTCATAATTAAAACAAACAAATCCCATAAAACTTAAAAAACTTATTTATTATAAAATAAATAAAGCAGGCAGTAAAAACAAAAAATCACACACTAGACTTGAGGCGTTCACGACGATTCTGAGCCACAGAGGGGCAGTAATTCCGGATAGCCGTGAGATCGTACGGCGACGTATCGAGAGCGAGCCACTGCTCCACCGTGAAGAGCTGCTGGGCGCAGGAGATGTGTGGCCCGGTGGATGTCACCTCCACGTAGTTGCAGTACCACCCGTGGTGGGGCCCCGAGCCGTCCGATGTCAGGTTGATCGCGCAGATCGGAGCGGCGAGGCACGGTGCCCTCCCGCTGAAAATGTCCAGATTGCCCCTCTCGAAGTAGTTGTGCCCAGGCCTCATGAGCCCCCCCCAGGCCTCCAGGTTCGTGATATCCACGTACTCCCCGTACTCGTCGTACAGCTTGACGCCGATGATCGAGTCCGTCCCGCCCTTTAGGATCGACCCGGTCCTAGCGTACACCGTGTACACGCAATCCTCGTCCTGCAAAAACCCTGTACGTTCGTTAGAAACTTGCAACGCTAGAAGGGAAAGGGGGATGTGATCGAGGGGGATCTTACGTAAGATTTGGCGATGGAGGTGAGGGAGAGAAAGAGCAGAACGGAGAGGAAGACACTGTTGGATGCCATCGTTGAATCGGAAAGATTTTGACGTATGAAGCTTCGTGGGCTATATGCGCCACTTTAATCTTAATATATAGGGATGATTGCATTATTGGTTCCTGTGGTACATCATAATTATTTTTCATTCTTTATGGTTTAAAAAGTTCATAGGAGGTTTTTGTAGTTAGCAATAATTACAAATCGATCCCTACAGTCAAATTTCGTTAAAAATTTTAACAAATTTCGTCAAATGTCATGTCAGCGCCACGTGTTGTCATTTTATTGGCGACACATATCCATCTTAATAAAAAAATAAATTTATTAAAAAAAATAATAATAAATATACTTATTATTATTATTATTATTATTATTTTTAAAAAAAATAAAAAAAGAAAATAAAAAAAAGGAAGCAAGGGATAGCCGGCCACTCCTAGATCTACATCAGGCCACCCCTTGCCCCTTTTTGTTTGTTTGTTTGTTTTTTTTTATTTTTTTATTTTTATTTTTTAAAATAAGTTTATTTATTTTTTAATAAATTTATATTTTTTTATTAAGATAAGCACATGTCGCCATCTTATTGGCGACATCTGACATTTGACGGAATTGTTAAAATTTTTAACGGAATTTGACTGTAGGGATCGATTTGTAATTATTGCTAATCACAAGAGTCTCTCATGAACTTTTTAAACCATAGCTAGTGAAAAATAATTATGGCATACCACAGAGACTAACGATGCAATTACCTCTAATATATATCCCTTTCAAATGCCAGGTTAACCTCGATGGTTAAAAAGAAGGTAAAAAGATGATATATATCAACAGTGTTTGCAAATTAAATGACATTTTTTTTAATATTTATTATGATATATTTTGTAAGTAATAAAAATATTTAATAAATCAAATAGAATATAATTTTTTATTTTTTATTTTAAAAAAAATACAATATAGTAAACTGCGGATAATAGTTGTATCACAATGTACAATAAATAACATTAATATTTAGTAAACGAAACCTAAATATGTAGGAAGAATATAGATTTTTCGTTTTTGATAATTGTTTTAAAAAGTCTTTTAATATAATAAAAAAGGGAATCATATTTAGAAAAAATGGTATGAAATGACTAGATTAACACTAAGATCGAGGTGTAATTTGGTAATGAATTCACTGCCATTGAGTAGGTGGGAGGAGACAACCGGACAAAACATCGTGAACTTTAATAATTAATTTTGGCAGCATCTTCTTTATTAATAGAGCCAGGAAATGAAGAAGCATATTCTAGTGGTGGGTGCCGGAAAAGATACCAATCCCGTGAAAAATACCACTGGGCCAGGGTGCGGAATCGGTCAAAACGACCATCATACTGATTACTGATCGTAGCAACCGGCCAAGCGTCGTTCGACCAAAATCACACGTTAACGTTTTTGCCTTGGTTTCCTCCTTCCAACATCTTTTCGATAACTCCACAATTGTTTGTACACATCATTATGTCGTTTTAATCCATCGGAGTTAGTTCAAAGAGGAGTGCTACATATCCCAAATTTTTTTTTTCAAAATTTGGTTCCCAAATGATATGTCACAATCTCATGTGATTTATCATTTTGGGATATGTGTCATCATCTCATGGGATGATGACACATCATTTGGGAACCACTTTTTAGGATAAAAAGTTGGGAACTAGAGCATTTCCCTAGTTCAAATACACGACTCCAATTTATATGAAACTACTTGTTATATATGTTTTTTTTTTTTGCACCAAAGGTAAAAACCCTAACGGTGCGTTTGGGTATTGAATTTTTAGAATTAGAATTGAATTCTTATTCTAATTGCGAAGTTCGAGGCAAAAAGTTGTGTTTAGGTGTTGAATTTTTAGATTAAAAAATATTATTTTTAATAGTAAGAAATGATTGGAAGTTTGAAAAGTTGTGTATAATGATTGGTATTTGTGAAAAGTTATGTGAAATAATGATTTAAATAATAATGATTTAATTAAAAAATAAATATTTTTTCTTTTTAAAAGAAAAAACAAAATTAAAATTAAAATTAAAAAAAAAAAAAAATAGAAGCAAGGGGTGGCTGCCGGTTGGCAGCCACCCCTTTGGGGGTGGCCGCGCGGCCACCCCCAGTGGTCGGGGGAGGCCGCGCGGCCTTCCCCAAGTGGTTGGGGAAGGCGCACTGCCACCCCTGGCAACCTCAGGGGGTGGCGCTAGGCCAACCCCTAGATTTAAAGGTGGCCGCGCGGCCACCCCCCAGTGGTCGGGGATGGCCGCGCGACCACCCCCAGTTGTCGGGGGAGGCCGCGCGGCCACCCCCAGTGGTCGGGGGAGGCCGCCCGGCCTTCCCCAAGTGGTTGGGGGTGGCGCGCTGCCACCCCCGGCAACCTCAGGGGGTGGCGCGCTGCCACCCCCGGCAACCTTAAGGGGTGGCGCGAGGCCAACCCCTAGATTTAATGGTGGCCGCGCGGCCTTCCCCAAGTGTCGGGGGTGGCGCCCCCGGCCACCTATGGTGGTGGCAGTGCGCCACCCCCTTTGAGGGGTGGCTACCAACCGGCAGCCACCCTGCCTTTTTTTTTTTTTTTAAAAAAAAAAAGTTATTATTTTTTTTAAAAAATTATTATTTTTTTAAAAAAATTTTAAAAAAAATATTATTATTTTTTTTAAAAAAAATAATTTATTATTATTTTATTAAGTAAATGCGGGACCCACGCACTCTGCATGGGTCCCAGTGATCATTGAAGGTAGAATTGGATTCAGAATAGAATTTAAATTCTATTCTGAATCCAAACAGATCAACCCTCTTTGTTCCTTTGATTACTGTTTGGGTTATGTGGGTATGTTGATCTACCAAGCAGGATCAATCCCAGCAGGGTAGAATCGATCCTGGTTTCCTTAGGATCGATCTCAAACAGCTATGACTGATCATAAAATTTTCAGGATCAATCTTGATTCTTCTGGAAGCCTGACTTAGGGTTTTTGAAGTGTGTTTTAGGTTTCTAAATATAAATTTAGGTTTGTAATTGGTGTTTGGCTAATTATAGGTTGATTGGTCGTGTAAGAAGTCATGTCTATTCATCAGAATGGCTAATGTAAGTGAATACGTACCGACACAATTGGGAAAATAAAACCATTTTGAGCATGCATTTTATGTTGATATAAACTGCCAAAGCTTTTAATGCATACTTTTAAATAAATATGTCGTGAGCCTAAGGATTTCAAATTATTATTTATCGCTCCTTTTTCAAATTGATGTTTATGATTATTGTTACAAAAGCATTGAATTTACTCTCATTTGAGAAAGAATATTAAGTTATGTTAATTAACAATATTTGCACCGTATGACATGACCATAGGTCATAGGCTATTATTATACAGACTTGACCATATGGTCCAAATTTTATTTTATGTTTTTGCTATTGAATTCAAGAGGCCAACTGGGTGACCAGCGCAACCATGTACACATGGTGGTCACGATCGCACGACATTATTAGCAGCGTGGGCCACTTGGACTTGGTCGGGTTGTTGAATGATGGTTGCTATTTGTGGGCATTGGGGCACCAGTGTCGTACTAGAGGTTCGTACGAGAATGCGCAAATCTTACCTATAAGGTATTAAGGGTTCGGGTAGACCATACAGATGAGAGTTTTGAACAATATGTATAATAAGTACTAATATCTCATTTGCATGTCTTATAATTTTAAATGAGGAAAATTGTTGTCATTAAGGTTATGTTATTTCTCTAAAACTTTTTATTTTTCCCCATTGGCGTAATTGTAGAGGCAACATACTTTCTAAAATGATTTTGTCCGATTCATGAAATTCATAATATTTTTATTTATTTTATTTACTTTTGTTTCATTAAAAGTTAGGTTCACTGCATGGCCTCCGTTCCGAGGTACTTTACTTACCAAGTTGTGGACTTACCCAGTTATTTTTCTTCCATCTATGGAACATTTATTTGTTTTACAATTTTAGCAGGTACTAGCATAGTTGGAAGATTAGAGTCTTTCGTCATGCTTAAGGATGTGTGAGGAGTCTTATGGAGGATGATGAGTTTTATTCCAGTTCGTTGTACTTTTATGGTTGTTATTATTAGCAAGGTTTTCATGTAATTATTCATAAAGATATATTGAGGTTTTGTAATGTAGCTCAGATCATTGTATTTTCTTCCGCACTCTATTATTTCTTGTACGTTCTTTGATAGATGTTTAGGATAATTTTTTGAGTTAATTCCCAACTACTTGATGTGGGAGATTCTGCTTGAAATTCTCTCGGTTGATTATTTCTTGTAATTAACTATGGTGGGTTATAGTTAATTAGATCCGTTGTGATTTATTTACGTAGTAGATAAGCCTAGGGAGGCGCACCGAATTAATTATTAATTTTATTAAATTTCGAGGGCATTACAAAAAGGCATTGAACCAAGGGAGGTAGCAAGTCTGGAAGCTAATAATGTTGCAATGGCTTCTCCTTCATTCACATAAACTATATTTAGTTTAGAAGTAGAAATTGCTGCTAGGACTTTGCCATTCTCATCAGTAACAACTACAAAGGCCACAGAAAAGTTAAATCTGACTTCTACATCAAAATTGGCCATTAGAGAGCCATTTGGAGGAGGAATCCATAAGTCATCCTGCTGAGATTTGCTTTCCCAAGCCTCTATATGATTCTTGACTGTGAAGTAAATTTCATAATATTTACAATGTCAATCTTATAATAGTTATGAATCACTTGATTTCTGGAAAACCTAATCACATCCAACACAACATTAGCAAAAAAATGAAATCTCCAAAACTCCCTGTTAGGGATGGCCAGAAATTTTTGAGGGCCTAAAAGAACTTTAATCCAATCGGATATGGGATTGTTTTCAAAAGCAGCTAAATTCAAAAACCAAATATTAGAATTCATCCAAATTATTATAGCTACATCACACCTTAAGAAACGATGTTGAGAATTTTAAGGTTTAGAGTTGTATAAGGGGCAATAGCTTGCTTCTTCATCATCAAAGTGGAAAATTCTAGCCAATCTAGATTTGGTAGGAAGAATATCCCATGCAAACTTCCAAAGTCGGTGTTTAAGTCTTTGTTGAATTTTTAGATTCCATAGTTTTTCCACTCAGCTGATATAAGGGGATTTGAATCAACAAGATTCAAACTTTGCTCTGAATCATGAACTGATTTTACTGTAAAAGCACTAGAAGGAGTCCAGATCCATTGGTATGGACAGATCTATTTGCTAAGGTAAATTCCCTGTATATGGTTGGCAATATTTGAATAAAGAGATAATTCAAATTCTCGATCTCTATATATTCCAATACCGAGGCTGAGAGATGATAAGATTCGACACATTCAAGATGGGAAAATTCTCAAGAGAGGGATTAGGAACTGGTCTAAACCTAAGCAAGGATGAAATCCAAGGATCCTTCCATATGTCTACCTTATCACCACTGCCAACCAAGAAGCAAGCCCCTTTACTAGCTCACAAGAGAATTATTCTTGATTATACCCTTCCATATCCATGAAGCTTTGGTTAGGGTAAGAAGCTAGAAAGCTTTTATTTTATTTTTTATATATTTGCCTTTAAGAGCCTTAACCCACATCAACTCTTCCTCCTTTAAAATTTTACATCCAAGCTTAGCAAGGAAAGTCTTGTTTTGGCTTTGCAAAGTTCTAATGATTATGCTTCTTTGAGTCATTGATCAACCCCATAGGAATTTTCTAAACATAGTGTCAATTTGGGAGGCAAAAAGAGCTTGGAAACAGAAACATGGACATTGAAAAACTTGGCATGGCAAAAGCTACAGATTTGATCAATTTTAGCCTTCCAGCCTGAAAGTCTGTTAAGAACTTCGGCCTTGATATCTTCAAAAGTCTTTTTCTTATTCTTATGAATAAAGATAGGCAATCCCAAATATTTTGCATTAGGCTGCATGCTCTTTTGCTGAAGAATGCTATTCAAAGCTTGCTTAGCATGCATCTGGATTGCTATTAGGGCTAAAGTACCGTAACGTACACCCCGAAAAATAAAACTCTTTTTAATATATGAAATCTTTTAAAACCATACATGGATCTTTAAACAAACTGTATTAACTGTATTTATTCATAATTATCTTGTGACTTTTCTAAAAAAAAAAAAAAAAAAAAAAAAAAAGAAAGAAAGAGGAGGATCGATCCCCTCATTTTGAAAACTAATCCTGGTGCGACATGAACTCATTTTTCAATGTCCAAAACCCTAGAAATTTGACCTTTAGTCCAAATAAGACCCTAGGAAAAACTATTTGCACAAATTCTCAGCGTCCAGGAGTGTTAGGGTGAAGAGGAGAAGAGAGAAGATCTCAAACCTAAAGTTCTTGCAGTCCCATAGGAAGAAACTTGTTCCCTTCTAGCTTTCTTTCAAGGTATAACCCACAATCTTTGTAAACCCATTGTTTTGTTTTTGTAATCCTGCCTTAGACATGTTGTTTGATTGTTTCAATCCGTCGTCCATAATGAGGGCAAAAATAGGGAGATCAGGTAAAAAATGCATGTGTTATACACTTGATTAAGATTCTATCTGATTTAACGAGCTAGCCTAATAGAGGGTTTATTTATTTATTTATTTTTTTAAGAAATGGTAGTTAAAAGCGTTTGAGTATAACAAGTGGTAGTTCATAGAAACAATGTGTAAATGAGCGGTAGTTGATATGTAAGGGAGTCAAGGTAAATAACCCAAAAATAAAGAGAATATCAAAACTAAAACAAGCTAATTAAGCAAATATGAAGTTGAAGAACATTAAATGTTCGAATGTAATTATGCCGTTTGATTACTACCCTAATACATGTCCACTAGGCTAATGGTTAGGGACGGACCTTAGGGCATCGATCTTGAGGACAAGAAGCCAACAAATCCATCCATGCTGTTGATAAGGTCCATAAGGAATGAGTTGGTGGAGTAGATGAACATGGGAGACAAATTAAAAAGGATTTTCTATTTATGCCGTTAGTGTTAAAGGAGTTTGTTTTATGAAGGATTGGATAAGATTTTGATCTTTGGATGTCTTTTGATCGACTAAAAATAGGAGGAAAACTAGAGTTATTCAGTTTGCAGGCCTCAAATCAAACATTAATTTTCAAACTTTGAAAGAAGATAAATAGTTTCCAAAGTTAAAATCAAAGTTTGTAATCCCTAAGTGTAATTAAGCTGAGTAATTGCATGCCGACATTAGCAAATTAAACCAAAGTGAATTTCCACGCTAACAAACCCGACCTATTAATATGACCTAAATCGGGAATATTGCTTGGTTTAATTATTCTAGAATTCTTCTTGCATATATATGATCTTGAAAAGTGGAAAAACTAATAATAGGTAAATTATCGAACCAAAAATGGATTTTTTTTGTTGATTATGGAATTTCAAGTTGAATCTCTTCTTCACTTTAATTATGTACGTAGTTGATGAGACAACTATATTTCGCAGGATACCCCTTTGGCAAGCATTTTCACATGCATGCTTTTAAAAATGTTCTAAAGATCGAAAACAACATATATATATATATATATATATATATATATATATATACACACACACATTCCTGAGAACACATTTGTTTGTTCTTTTTTCGGGGAAGAAACAAAGTTAGATAATATATATATCATCATGGCCGGCTCCAAAAATAAGAACACAAGTTAAGGTTGCCTGGCAATATCAAAAAAAAAAAAAAAAAAAAAACATAGGTGTCTGCAATTGTTAACTTGTTGATTGACCAAGTAAAACGATCCAAAAATAGGATGTTATTGGGAAACATTGTGACCCTAGAGATGTACTCAACCCCAAATACTCACTCACAACATGCGTTGTCTTTTCCCTAAGCTGTAACCTCCCCCTTTCTTTCACCCTTCTGTTCTCCAACCAACCCCCATGCAATTATTTTTCCTCCACTCTAGCTATAGCCTTGCCACCCTTTAACCCCATTTGTTCACCCCTCCCCTTTACCTATGGAGGGGCGGGTTCCGCCTGCCGGAGGTGATGAAACCGATGACAATCCTCTCGTGGGACTACCGCGACAGCCACCGCCGCCTCCGCTTGCCTTCCACTCCGAAACCTACGTAATTCAAGTCCCTAAAGACCAAATTTATCGTATTCCGCCTCCTGAGAACGCCCTTATCGCCGAACGCCTCTGCAAACCAGGGAAGAAAAACAAGAAGTCACGACGTTGCTCCTTCTGCTTATTATTAACTGGGGTCATCCTTGTTGTTCTTGCTCTAATTGGGATTGCCATAGCAACATTGTACTTTGTGTTTAACCCTAAAGGTCCATCATTCTCTGTTGTGCAAGCCCTAGTCAAGAACCCTAAGTCTTCTTCCACTCATAAACATTCCCAGCCTGGTTACGAAATTTCCTTAAGGGTCAAGAATCGGAATGAATTTATGGGAATTTATTACAGAAGCGGCGGGGTTGCCACATTATCTTTCAAGGGCAAAAAGATTGCTAAGGGAAAATTTCCAAGGTCGTACCAGGACATGAAGAAATCTACAAAGATTAAGGTTGTCCTAAAAGGATCAAACACAACGTTGCCTCGCCAAATCGACAAGAGTGTGAAAGACAAGAAATCTAAGCTACCGATCTTTTTAGCTCTAAATGTGAAATTTCAGGTGAAGATGAAACTTGGTACCATTAAGACGTGGATTATTGATACCGACGTTGCATGTAAATTTAAGGTGAGAAAATTGGGGATGGGTACGAAGATCTTATGGCAAAAATGTCAGACAGAATTCGAGTCCTAGAAAAGAAGGCAATGGTGGGTGATGGGGGTGTTCTTGGTTGTGTTCTTGGTCATGCAATATGAATAATTTGATTGAATTATCATTTTTCATCACTATGGTATGTAGTATTCCTCCCTCTGAGTTTAATTTCTTTCACGAATCTTTTATGTCAAGAAATTCGATTTATGCAGAAAATCCTATCTATAATTATAATTTTGTAAAATTTGTACCCCAGGCAACTTTTTTTGTTTTTTTCTTAATTAGTTCTTTATCTGAATTTCCCATTGGATAAGCTGGAGTTAAACCTGCAATTTCTTGAGTGCTTCCTGCAAATGCTTAATTACTTTGTTTAGTTACATTGGACATGTGAGAGTACTATTCGTATATATTTTTGCATTAAGCTTGAAGAATAGTGCTGGCTAGATTCTTCAATGGCTTCAATCAAATGTGGTTAACCTCTATTTGACACAAACATTTGATCACTCCTCTGGTCTAGTCCAGATTTATTTTTTTATTTTTTGGGTCCGCTTGGTTTTGAGTAAGGGGTGGCAATTCGTGTGCGAGTATCGAGTTCGGGTTGTGTTTAGGCATAAGTATAAGACTATATAGGTCAACCCTAATCCGACCCGTTGAATTAAATGGGTCAAATCCTTAAACCCTAACCCTCTAATTTTGTATTGGTTCGTGGGTCATGTCAAAAATTGTCTATCATTACGTGGCATGTCGAGTTCAGGTTGTGTTGAAGTATAGGTACAAGACTGTATAGGTCAATCATAACCCGATCCATTTAATTAAAACGGGTCAGACTCCTCAACCATAACCCTTAAATTTCGTTTTGAGTTTATATCAGATTCATGGATTATGTCAAAAATTGTCGGTCATAATTTTGAGCTCAAGAAAAATTGGACCAAACTGTGACTCTTACGAGGTTTTCTTACAATTTTTTAATGGTGGGTTACAAAAGAGCTCCAAGCTAAGAAACCCAAAGTCGTAGTAAAGCAAGTCACTCCAACCATTCTGCTGGAACTAAACTGAACTCCTGCACCATCTTCTCTGTTTTCTACTAAATGACAACTAAAACTACTATTTACAATTCAAAACTCAGCATTACAAATCAAGTCAACACTTCTATTTTCCAAGGATCTTTTTTGAATCTTTTAGTAACAATTTTTGTTCTGATCTTCCAGCTATTCCTCTGTAAAATCTTATCCTCTGTTCTTATTTGATTCCCATGTTTAAGATCATTTCTTTGTTTCTAATCTGCATAAGATTGCTTTTAATCCTCTGCCTTTCAACTCTCTTAAACAGCCCACAGTATAACATCCTCCCAATCAGTCAATGGATCTTCAACTAGACATTTACTTAAAATCTCTTTCCAAATCCTTTTACCAAACCAACATTGGAAAAATAAATGTCCATTCCCCTCAATACATACTGCTTCTGCAAAGTCCACATAAAACATCCCCTTCATAGCCCCAACTCAGCAATTTTTCTCCTGTAGATATACTATCTCCTGTAGTAATTTGTGAAGTTGTAACTTGGAAATAATAAATGGATTAAGTAATTGGGGATGTGTGGCACTCCTAGCATGTGTCCTATGCGCACAAACATAAGACACTAACCAAAGCTATGAAGAATTACAACCTACCCCCCCCCCCCCCCCCCCCCCAAACAAAAAAAGGGTGAGAATTACTGGTCTCATATAAAACCTGAATTAATCACTGTAAAGTGCATAAATTCTACATATTTATTATACACTTACTCCAGTTTAATTAATAGAATGCTTAAGTTGTCCTGATTATTGAACTTTTGATGGATAAACCCGAAAACAGAGAAAATAAGTACGATATGTACCGTGCGAAATGAAACAAAGAGTATGGTTTATGGGGTACACAAATATCCAATGGTTCTAGTGAAGGGCCCGTTGGTCCAAAGGCAGCCTCAACCCAAATCTAAGGCCCGGGCTCACCATGGACATGTTGTACATGACTCTGCCCAAGATGAAGCAAGCTGTCCAAAAGACAGATCCATTTCAAACTACAAATAATGCAGCAAAACATGATGATAAAGCAGGAGGATCAGCCACGGTTCCAATTCAAGCTGTCAATAGAGATAATGCTAATGATCACAACACATCTCAAACCTCCAGCAGCTTGAATTTGATTAAGTTACAAGATATATATTGAAGAGGAAGAGATGACAAGATAACTTTGTTCAATCTGTATAGATCATCTTTATTGAATTTCAAGACATACATGTTGGGTAGACTGGAACCGTCTCCCTTGCATACGCCCCAAACCGCAATAATCCTAAAAGGAGTTTCATTGGAATATGTTACCGACCTACTTATTTCAAACTTACTCGAGAAGGAAATGAGCTATTGGGGAAACTCCTCTGAAGGAAAGTTATTTATGAGACCCTATTGCCTTGCCTGTTTCGAACCCACTCACTAAAACTGGTCAAGGTGCTGAGGCAAGAAGGCAAAGGGCAGGAGCACGCCGGGCGCCGGAGTGCTAGCTAGCTAGAAAGGTAAAGGAAATGAGCTGTTAGAGGCAACAGCCGAAGGGAGTTACATTGTGAAAATGCACCATTTTCATATTGGCTTCCTTAACTTTCGATACTTGCCTTGTGATGCAGAAGAAAATCAGACATAGATTTAAAGATTATTTATTGAATAAGATCGACCTAAGAATTGAAAGAATCATACAAATATTTGAAAATTATTTTTAGAATAATATATTTTACTTTCTGTACAAGAATTTTACTGTACCCAAGTTTGCAATTATGTTTTGTAATTTTTTTTTTTTCTCCAAGAATTCTACTTGGAAAATACTCAAACTTCGACTATATAAAGATATGTCTGTATTATTTTGTAATCAAGTTTTGAAGTATCAATTAAATTTTAAGTCTTTCAGAGTTATTTATTTGTTTGCTTATTTGGGGCAATTATGAGTTTTCTCTTTCTTATTTGTTATTTTCTCTCTTTCCGAATTTCATTTTTTATCTTCAATTCATAATTTCTGCTGTTATCATACGCTAGCTGTCAAAACAATCATAATTATGTTCCGTGTCACCTTGTTAATTAGGCCCGCTTCCCAACTAAAGAAAGAAAATCTCAATAAAAGTAAAGCGGTCCACATCACATGTTCACAAGCTCTCTCACTCTTCTTGCTTACATTCTGTCCATATATAAGTATTGGACGTGGTTTCGCTGTAACTCTTAACGTGTCACTCTGACCTTTGATCTTTTTGCAGGGTCTATACATTGGGCATTTGACATACGTTGTCGCTATAGCAAAGTTTCCATCGTTTACTTCGTTTCTAGGCCACTTTTGTGGGAATATATTTAACATCATAATCATAATAATAGAAGGAAAAAGAAAAAGAAAAAAAGGAAAGTAGAACAATAAGTGTATACGGCATTTGATGTTATATAAGAGAAAGTTGCGCTTTGCGGTGGCAGTACTTTAAAAAGAGAGTTGGACTAAAGGAGAGAACCTTTACATATATAAGAGTGTACAACTATGGACAATGGATTCTTTAGAAGAGGCACTTTTCCTTTTCCCCCTCCCTCTTCAAAAATACTTTACAATTCTCTGTAATTATGAAGTTTGGAAAGTGGCCTCCCAACCTTCTTTTCTTTCGTGCATTTGCACATGGTTAGTCGGAAACCATGCCTCTTTGTGGCTTTCAATGTTAATAAAATCTCTAATTAATTCCTCCTTTCCTTCCTATAATGCCTTGCAGTACTGCTTTCTACGTCCAAATCCATCTCACATGCACATAGAGTAACAATATATATATATGCAGTATGCAGTAATTCCTTACTAATTTTATCTCATTCTGAGTTAATGAATTGGAGGTGATAATCCTAATTAATCCATGATTCTAATAGATAACCTACTGTGTATATGATATATCCCTGTGTTTTTCTCTGAATGGGTTGACACAATATTTCCAACTGCTGATCATATTTTTGATCATGCATGGCAGAGGAGTCTGACAGGCTCCAACCAATGAGTTGTTCACACATAGACACTGTATATTTGTTCCCCATAACGAGGGCATCTATGGTCACATGGGAATCTGAGTGAACGAGCAGGGGAGTTTGGCGCATCCAGCCAATTATCAACATAAATAGATACATGTACTTGGAGACTAGAGTATTCCAAGACAAACCACCACCCTCCATGGGCACGACCCTCAATGCCGGGGACCGATTCCCAATTGAAGCACACGTGTAAGCAATCTATTTTTAGTAATGCAGGGTACCTGACACGTGTGCTTCAGGACCATGCATCCTTGGCCAGCTTGAGTTCTGACACGCCATTGCCAAAAGGTTCCTCTTCCATGCTGTTTTCAATCTGACCACAACTTATAGAATAGCCCTGGTCTTAACTAGTTCTCACCATGTGTCTCTCCAGTGCAATAGCAAAGCAAAATAAACTATGCATATATATATATATATATATATATATAGTTATTCACATATATGAAAGATTTTGTATGTATTAATTAATTTATATTTATTCTAAGGTACTTGGATCGGGTTGGTGGAAGCAAACAGTAGGAGATCATTATAATGGGATTAAGTCTATAAAACATGATCTTAAAATAGGTGTCATTTTATTCCAAAGTAATGAATGATAAAGAGTAAAAAGGAAGGTGGGATCTTCGTAGAGAGAGTTGGTTGCATTGGAGGGAGGAGTCTCTTTCTTTTTCCCACCAATAATTGAATGTTAGAAAGACTTAGTTTAATTCAGTTAAGGCGCCAATGATGGTTGAACATAGTGGACTCCATCTTTCCACGTCCGAAAGAGACGAGGTTGCCAAAGCTTGGAGCTAGTGTGTCTCTATTCCAAAATCCCATGTGTGTTTCTTCACATCAAATACACCCTTTTAAGTGGATTCCAACTCCTCATTCAACCATAGATTCCCTTACCTAGCTAGTGGCAGGTGGGTTTCCCTTTCACAAACCTAACCAAAAAGTTCTTTCTTCCTCAGTCTCCTTAAAAAGTTAAAAAAAATAAAAAAAATTAAAAAAAATAAAAATAAAAATAAAAATAATGCCCTTTCAAAAAAATGAGGCAGATTCCAATCATCTCTCTAAGGTGGGGTTCCTTCAAATCTAAGAACCCAATGGGGTACCTTTGTTTTTCATGTTATATATACTTATATTTCTCATGGGTGAAGTGTGTGATCATGATCCAGGATCATCTGTTAATTAACCCTCCTCCAATTAAGATTGTAGTTTTTCATAGTCAATTCACATAAGTTTGTGTCTCTGAATATTTTTACATATATTGGCCTCACTCATGTCCTATTATGGTCATGACAGCTCAATTCAATTAAGAAAAGAGTATCTCTAAAGCATATTAGAATTGTCCTAAACCTTTTCTACTCCCTTGTCTGAAAAAAGGGTGTATGCAGATCTACGGTGTGTTGAAAAGGAAGCAGCTTTAACAAGAGACAAGCAAATGGATTATATAATACTGTGATCAGCATAGTACCTACCAATAATTCAGTCCTATTTTCCCATAGTTTATTCCCAAAGCTACATTCATCAAAACAATAAATAATTTTTGGTTTTGATAATCCAACTACAAAGAACAAATAATAAAAATAAAAAAAATTGTTTAACAGTGTTGGTATCATTTCCCAGATCTAAAGACCAAATGCAGCCTGAATTGAAAATTGAAACAGATAGTGTTATTTGCCAACTATTTAGAATGCTCTCTATTGCACCAATTATTGATCTAGAAATTAACAAATGTATGTCCATTGGGGGTTGAAACATCACCTTCGTCTAGCTAGAAGTACGACTGGGGCATGAGATATTTGGCATTGACCATAGCCATTCATGAATCCATGATGCAAGGAACCGAAAATTGCATTCATTAGATGTACTGGTCAATACTTTTTAAAGAAAAGAGACCAGATGACTCACCTGTGAAGTTAAACATCAAGCAGGAAAATTTGCAAAATGTTGCAGCAGAACAGCTTATTGACAGTACACCATCTTTTTGACAATAGAACATCTAGTGCAAAACTTATCCTTTTGACTCAGCATGTCATACAATTGAAAGCAAAAAAAGAGTGATCTCTAATTGTTGATAAGGGGTACTCCTCAGTCCTCACATTACTTGAATATGCAATTATCCAATCAAAAATGGTGTAGAATCTTATCTTGATAAAAAAGTGGATATTCCTATGAGCTATGATTAAGTCTATAATTACTGCATAATAAGTGATTGAATTTTACTTAATTTATACCTGGATAAGGATTGGACTAATAGGGTTATGTTTGATGGTCAATTAATTGATCCAGAATATGAAGCTCTTGATCAGTGCCAAATAATGATGCTGATAAACTTCTTGATCATACAAGGATCAATAATGCATATTCTAGCAAACACAAATTCCTTTCCAAGAAAGAAATGAATTTTCATTCCCTAAAAGGAGGGAATCTGTCATGTACTTGTGTATATAATTAAGGCACCATTTCGTTATAATTGTACTGGTTCTGGATCTTTCTCTTTAAATATTTCAAAACAGTTCTTTATCTCTCTCTCTCCATCAACCATGATGGGGTTAGTCATGGGTTAAGAGGTGTGTATCCAACAGATGGAAACGTTAAGGCTAAAGACTTGATTTTTTTAAAGCAGTGCTAAAGGCTAGAGGTACCACAACTTTTACTACAAAGTTATTTACAAACTATGTGACCATCCATAATTGATAAAAATTAAGCAAAGAATATGGTTTTTCAGTTTCTCTTAATTATTTCACTAATCATGGATTGACACGTTAGTTTATAAATAAGTTTGTAGTAAATTAAAGTACCTCAATCATTTTCCAATATTTTATGGCATTAAAGATAATTGAGTACAGCAAATATAACCATAAATATGCATTATCACAGTCATCAAACTGTAGGTACCATGCCACATTGGGAGGTTGCCTTTTCAGTTTTTAACTTGGAAATATTCCTCTGTGACTTTCACTGCCAGTCTTCTCAACCTAAGCACATTATGGTGTAAAAAGCAGCAGGGTATACTGTAAAGCTGCTAAACTTTCTACCAACATTTTTCTATTATTTTTTGGTAAAAATAATTCCATTTGATTACAAAGGCAGAATATTACTGTGAGTAGAAGTTATCCGGCTGTGGGGCAATACTTGAAGTGCGGATGGGACCCATTTTCTACCTAATGGTAAAAAATGGCCATTAAAACGAATCAACAATTTCTTACTACTCCAGAGCATTGCTAACTATTGCTTGGTACACACTAATAACTTTTCCCTCTATTTTTGTTTTTGGATTTAATGGTGTTAAACAAACTTATCAATTAAGTTTCAAACCTCAAGTAGTGAGAGACAATAATGCAAGCATATTGGGACACCACTTAATCTTAAAGCTAAAGCTATGGAGTATGACCGACAATATTTTACACGACATGCGAATACAAACCCAACACAAAATTATCGATTTAGAGTTAAGGGTCTGACCTGTTTAATTAAATGGATTAAGTTATGGTTGACCTATATAGTCTTATATACATGCCTTGACACGACCCCCGCCCGATACATGACATTTAGGGCTAAATTTTTTTTGCACAACTCATAATCCCGATACGAAATTAACGGGTTAGGATTGATGGGTTTGTCCCATTTAATTAAATTTGTCGAGTTAAGATTGACCTATATAGTCGACACGCGAACATAAATTGCCATCCCTACTTGTGAATTTGGTGCCAATTATGTTATATTAATTACTCACAGGACTCACACTTGTATCAGATTTTCAATGTTAGACTCAATCTTCTCACACTGGCATGTATATAGTCAACAAAATGAGAGTCAGTTGGTTATATTTATAAGATGGTATTCATCAAAACTTGACGTTATATATGCAGGGGATATTTGTGAAAAAGAACATTTTCCTTGTACAAGAATGGTATAATGTTGTTCTGAAAAAAGCTGTATGAATTTTCTATCTCTGTGGCTGAAACAGAACCCGTTTTCCAGTGGCTGAAACAAAACCCGTATGCATCGACTTCAATTGACACTGAGAATTCATATATATTATCATTTGACAATAATCAGAGAAACCAATAAAAAGAATGCATGTCGGATTAAACATTCCACATATCTTTTTAAGAATGTTCTGTCAAATAGGAGAGCCAGAGAGAGAGAGATGATAAAATCTCTATGCATTGAGACAACTTAGTAAGTTAAAACTTCTTTTTTTTCTTGTACAAAGGTAGTTACAAGATGTACAAAGACAAGAAAAGATTACAGTTAATTAGCTTCTCTTCCTTCCCTTGCCCATCTCCCCCTTCTTTTTTTTTTTTTTTTTTTTTTTTAAACCTACCCTGAACAAGAAATTACATGTTCCCATTCCACCCTCATAATACATTTCTTGGAAGGGTGGTGGCAGTATATTTCATATTTTTATCACTTTACACCCTGGCCTGTCCTCCCAATGACAGTCTTTCCACTCGACCAAACGTCCCAAAAAGTCCTTGACCTAAAAAAAAAAAAAAAAAATTACAGTAAAAAAGAATTAGTATTTAGTCATATGGTAGGCATGCAAAATTGCAAAAATGATTACTTTGTTGAAAATAAGTAATGAAAACTAGCTTAATATAACTTGCCTGGGCTGGTTCTCGCAAGGAATAACATGCGCTGGTTTCCTTTGGAAACTTGGAGACAAGAATGCCAAAACCTTGTCCTCTGTCTCTTAATATCTAATGACAATAAAACATAATTAATTAATTAATTAATTTCCTTTGTGTACTAATAAAATACAACTTTTTAAACCAAAAAAAGGATTCAAGTTAAATACATATGATGTATATACATACCTTGAATGCATCTTCATCCGACCGGTCATCTCCAATGTAAATGGGAAAAACATCGGTGGAATTAGCATATCCTATCAAAAGAGAGAGCTTATTATTAATTATAGTTGATCATATATAAGAGCTATATAGCTAGAATATATGTGATTACTTTATATCCCAACAACCAAAACTAAGATCTCAAAATAACTTCATGGGAAGAATATTGTATGTATAGTTATGATTAAAATATGTTTAGTAGTCTTTTTATTAAAAAAAAAAAAAAAAAAAAAAAAAAAACAAAAGTAGTGAATAAAGTGAAAACTCACCAAGTGACTCTAACAAAAATTCAAGAGCCTTCCCCTTGTCCCATTTAATGGTAGGGCGGATTTCTAGAACCTGTAATGTATTATACACAAACCGTATCGAAATTAGTGAGCCAGATTAAATAAACTTTAATAAAATAAAAGATATTTAGGAAAAATATATACCTTTCTTCCTTGGGTAAGCCGTAGTTTTGGGTAGTCTTTTAGCACTGATTTAACTTGTTGGGCCAGTTCACTCCATTTCTGCATTTTTTTGTTTTTTTCATGCACTGTCAGTCTTTTTTTTCCATGTTTGGAATAAATACACAAAAATATACATTAAGGTGTACGTAAACAGTAAGAAAACAGTAGTAGTGATTGTGATTGTGATTGTGATTGTGGTTTTCGGAAATTGGAATACCTTTTCCTCAACACATCGAAAATGAACAGAAACACAGAACTTGTTGTTCTCCACTTTAGCCCCTGGAGTTGATTTCGTCTTCTCCACCAGTAGTTTGTAAACCTGAAAATTCATGTTTAAAAATGAGTTTGAATATGATCTTATGGTTTGTATTCATCCAATGTATATATATATGTTCAATAAAGAAAACAAACCTCGTCGATCATCGGAAGAAATTCACTGGCGGGTTGGAACAGAACGCCATTACCCTGAGGATGGTAAAGATGAAAAGAAAAGAAAACTGTTAGAAATCAAATAAGCTTTTCTTTTTTTTTTTCTTGGGGGAAACAAAAAGTAGGGAAATATTCACTTCACTCACTTTCTTGTTTTTGGAACCTTTTGCCGGTCCTTTAATGTCCATGCCATGGCTTCCGGCATAGTACAGCTCTGCTAACTGTACGAAATTATAGACCTGCATAATTTATAGAACAATACTATTAAACTCAAAAACAAGTACAAAAATTGCTCAAAAACTACCAATCCAAAGAGAATGACAAAGAAAATAGAATCAAACAACTTGAAATGTACCTTATCTCTGCACCTCCCTGTCACAATAGCAGTGGGAAAACACCTGGCAAGTTGTCTCACTGTTTCTCTCATCTGAGTTATCGAAAGGAGAGAAAGTTTAGTAACTGATAAAAGTGATGTCAATGAAATTATGATGAACAGAGCCAAGAAACGAGGCACTTACCGGCTTAGACATGATAGCTCGATCAGGGTCATCGACTATCGGTGAGAGTGTGCCATCATAGTCCAAAAACATTACTATTTGCTTTCCCTTTGAGGCATCAATGATTTCCTCAAACATATCCAAGGCTGATGGATGGCGAACCTGTTTTTGAGCAATAATACAACAAAATCAGATTCTTCATTGTGAAGCCCAACACCACAAAAACCAAAGAAAGAAAAAACACTGGCAATCGAAATACTCACAATCCAAGAACTCTGGTCATGATCGGCCAAAGAAGGTGTGGCCTTGATATGGGTAGGAGAAGAGGCTTTCATGGAGTCAACCCAAGAGTTTATTCTTGCTTCTCCATTGATCTCAAGGTTCTTCAGTAACTTCTTCCTTGAAATGGAAATGTATCCGCCCGGTGCTGCTGGCGGCTTCTGCGCCGCCCTCGTGATAATCGGCGAGTTCGAACTTGGCAGAACCGCCATATTGAATTGGGATTTCGCATCGGATACTAGCACATTCTGTTTCGTCATCTGTACTCCTTTTTTTTCCAATGAAATCACTGCAAAAACAAGCCTAACTCAGTTTCCAACTTTCCACAGGGTTTTTAAGAGCTCTGTTTTCTTTTTCTTTTTCTTTTTCTTTTTCTTTTTTTCTCTCTGTTTCGTCAAACCAATATTACCAATCCCAAAATCAAAACAAACCCATTTAACAAAACTGAAATCTTGAAGCAAAATACCTTCAAATTAGAGATACGGGCGTTAAAAGTTAGGCGAAGAGGGAACAGAGAAGACACAGAGTATTCTGTTTTAGGCGAGTGAAGAAGCGCTTGTAGCTTCCAGATGGGTGTAGAAGGAAAGCTGAAAGAAGTTAATATGGAAGCCAAACAGGTGAGTAAGTTTCGTAGAAAGCAGAGAATGCAAAGAGGGAAGTGTATGTCTGGGTTGGGAGGGAGACATTGCCCGAATGGTCTTTTTATAGCTGCGACCAGACACAAACGGACGAGATCAAAAAACTCTCACTTATTGGGACCCCCACTTGCTAACCTCTTCCCCATATCCCACGGGACCCACCCGGGTCCCACCACTTCGTTGTCCATCGGAAATTGCGAAAAAACCCGCCGTCTTCGCCGTCACATAAACAGAGTTTAACATCTCCCTCCCCCCCCCCCCCCCCCCCCCCACCCCACCTCGTCGGCCATCTTAAGAGTTCTGTCCACTTGGCGCTGAGTCACCTAACGTGGGTTCCTGCCACTTGGGCCCTCCGTCCACAAGTTCAGATTCAGGGGCAGGTACTTCCTTAAACGGGTCCTAATGGCGTTGATTCAAAACCAGGTTAGCAGTAATGGGTACCAAAAGAAGTAAAATCGGTCCCCATTTGGCAGAAGAGCTTTCTCGCCCCTAGTAATCTGGAGTAAAACAAGCAGCTAGCTAGCTTTCAAACCTACCTGGTTCTGAATATTAAAAAAAGAAAAAAGAAGAAAAAAACCAGCTACGATTCCCCTACTTTCTCTTCAATTTCCAATAATGCATGCAATTACGCATGCATCTTCTCACCATTGACCTATGACCCTGGCCGTATTATTTGCCCTGTTCTTAGTTTTGAGTTTACTATTCATATATATGATGAAAAAAAAAACTGAAAATTTACTCCATATTTTTCTTACAATAATCTCTCCCCTTTGAATTAATAATCATGGTGAAGAAAAATCTTTTGACTTGTTCTTTACGTAATCGAACCTCAGTCCGAATCAACACCAACCCATGTGTTGGTTGGGCAACTCTCTTATTGTCATGAATATTGCTAGAGTTTTATTATCGTTATGAACGCTTCAGTTTCAAATCTTTTCCCCAGGAAAAAAAAATAATAAAAATAAAAATCTCTGACATCATTTCAATCGTGTTTGGTTTAGATGAATTGGATAGTGTTATTGCTGATTTTGTTTGTACAAAAGAATAATAACAAGACAACTTAAAGGATGTGATTGAGATTCTAACACTCTCACTCGAGATCTCATAGAATCGAAAGAAGTTCATAGGATTCATATAGGGTCTCGAGTGCTTTTCTTGCTTTGTATAAACTAGAAATCCACGTGTTGATTGACTAAAGTTAATAAGAAAATTATAGTAATTACTACATATATAACAACTTGAATCAAAAGAATAAAAAGAGAACTTTAAAGTATGTCATTGAAATTCTAACATTATATTACTAATGGAGTATTCAAACAGTACTCTTCATCATCGCATAAAAACTAATGAAGTATTCAAACACTCTTCGTCGTCGCATAAAAACTTTAGTGTAATACTATGTTATACCGTCGTACAATTGAAATGACGTGAAAATGAAAATTAGTCTTTGATTTAATAAAGTTAGGGCTTTAAAAAAAAAAAAAAAAAACAATGATTAATTTCTACTATCGTGTCATCCTAATTGTATAACAGTCGTATAATAATATACTAACTAGCATTTCTCAAAACTTAAATATCCTAGTCACTTGTTTAATTTGATTGATTAAAGATTTTACATATATACCATCAAACCAATAAAAAAATAACATGTCCTTTTAGATAGCATCAATGATTGATTTTCATTGCCATGCCATCCTAGTTGTATAGTAATTGTACAATAATATACTAATGAACATTTCTCAAAACTTAAATATGCTTGTCACTTGTTTAATTTGATTGATTAAAGATTTTACATATATACCGTCAAACCAATAAAAATAACATGTCCTTTTAGATAAATTGAAAAATTACATTTACTAAAGTTGTTTTCCTACTTTAATCACAACTTTGAACAGCTTAAAGTATGTCCTTGAGATTCTCACACTAATTAACCTTCTAGCTTGCAGCGTTTTAATTCCTACTCAATTATATATCCACCCCTGTAATAAGAGTATTAATGCTATCTGTTAAATCAAAGTTTACCTTTCATTTTATTAAGTTGTCGTGGCATTGCCTTCTGCCCCCTTACATCATCAACGTAAAATAAAATTTTAAAAAAAAAAAAAAAAAATGTAAAACAAAAGTCTTTGACCAGTATAATTAATTTCTAGGAAACGGCCGAAGACATAGGTTATGTTTGGCAAAGGCATGATATGGACAGAATGGTGGGTCGTTAGTAAGTAGGTAATTTTGAAATTATAAAAAGTGATAGATGTAATATAAAGTAAAAAATGTTTGCATAGAAAAGTAAAAAAATTGTATTGTAGTGAATTTTTTTATTTGAATAACAAAAAAAAAAAATTATTGATGTGATATAAAAAGTAAAAAAAGTTGAAATGTTTTGATGCGGATTGTTATTGAAAAATGTAAAAATAAAATAAAAAATGTAAATTCTCTCTCTCCCACTACTATGTGGCATGCCTTTGCCAAACATAGCCATAATTTAATGACTATACCACGTACGTGTCAACAAGCCACGCGTTTCCATATTGCCCCAAACTTGGCAGTTGGCAGTGCCTAAGCGACTGTTCGGCAGCTACTTGCCTGAACAGTGAACACATAGGAATAGGGTGAACGTTAAACGAAAGAGTCTTATATTAATTGTCTTAATACATAGCAAATTAAGTCTCATAATACCTTATTATTGGCTTTTATTTTTCTTGCTTTTCCTCAGTCAAATATCAAAATAAAGAGAGAGAGAGAGAGAGAGAGAGAGAGAGAGAGAGAGAGAGAGAGAGAGAGAGAGAATTCGTCTTCAAGCAGGCCATTGGTTCCCTTTCTCTGTATCTAGCCTTGAAACTAGAGAAGCTATAGTCATGGGAATTGAAAGCTTTTTTAAGATACTATATTCACTTTCTAGATCCATCCCATTTCTTTAATTTTTTTTGGTGTGAGAGATTAGGCATAATAATGTAACCTTGTCTAACAAGTAATATTAACCTCGCTCAAGATGACTAGCTTGCATGCCAAGAATATGAATTATATAGAAAGATTCTTAAACAAGGTGAGCAACTGAGTGATGGACCAATCAAGAAGGCCATGCCAAGATTTGAATCCCATATCTTATTGGTTAAATTATACGCTTGCAACCCAAAAAAAGAGAAAGAGATTCTGATATTATTTGGTGGTCACGTTCAGAATTTTTCACATGCCTGCCCATTGATTTTTTGTTAACTCTTATATATATTGTTTATAAGTGGGTATCTTTGCAATTTTATATTTGTTTTCACACTACATTTCAATGACTTTGGAGATCTTTCGTCCAACACTTAATTTATTAGTCAAACATATGCACAAGGCAATGGACTTTGGAGTTGGCGATGCTATAAAGCTGCTGGCTTTTTTTAGTTCAAGCAAAAAATAAATAAAATAAAAACAATACAAGGAAAAGTGAACTACAGTGTACAGAAACCCATTCTTAATAAAAAAAAAAAAAAAAAAAAAAGAGATCCCGTGTTATTCGCTTAAATCTACGATTTAATTATCAATTAATTGTTCTTTTAATTAATATTGACGAATATCATCGTTCCTAAATTTGGCTTATGCTCCTTCGAGTCCTCTCTCAAGTCACACAATGACCATTTAAAACCGACCAGGTCAACGAGGAAAGATTCACGAAGTAACATTTTATTTTTATATATGACACCGATGATAGGTCAGTCACTTCTTTTTATGCAAATCATTTTATATTTTTTTTTAAAAAAAAAAACCAAACCAATTCAAACAAAAAATGGTCGAAAATGTTTTTTTTTTCTTGTGTTCACACCTTCTCTTCAATAAACATACATTCACGTGGTCAAAAAAATTCCAAAGACTTTAAACCCTCTTGTTTTTAACTCATTAAAGGAGTAAAAGTGAGATCATTTCTGTATTTGTTTTTTGTGAAAAAACCAAGGAACTCAAAAATGGATCAAAATATTCGAATTCTCAAGTTATTCGACTGATCGAGTAGATTTTCTCAAATAATTCTATTATTGTTTTTCAAACTTCGTCATTGTTAACAAATAAGCATATTCTCTATCACTATGTGATCGATAATATATTTTAAAAGTACGTGATACCATATTTGTTATATTTTAGAAGTAACAAATGTTAATACAGCAACATATGATCACTATTGATAATATATACATGCATGCACTATTGAATTTTTTTTAAAAAAATATTAATATTCTTGATCTTGAAATAAATTGAGAACATACTCATCGATTCGAACATGCAATATTTTTAAGAAATTAATTGCATATAACAATGAATACAAATTTCCTACAATAAGGAAACTTTTCAACTTGTCATGCGCAGGGCCGGCTGAATGGTTAGACAAATTAAGCAATCGCCTAAGGCCCTCAATTAAATAAGGCCCCAAGTCGTGATAGTATAGCCCTAATTATGACAAAAAAAGTTAGTCGATGCTCTTTAATTAAGGCCCCAATTATATATGGTAAAAAAAATATTATAACAAAAAAATTAGTCCCTAAAAGAGTTAATGACTAAACTCACAATTTTACATGAACTTAAAATTAGACTAAGTTTGTCTATTAAAATAATTATTAGAATGATGTAAATTAAATTCTACATAAAAAGAATTATATGTAGCTTAACACAAAATACGACATCTGTTGAAATTAAATGTTTCCAAACAAAGATGAATTTTGCAAGACGTTCCGAAAAAAATTAAATATTTAAATATAAAAAAGTCCGCACCTAAATTTGTTGTCTTAGACCTTAAAATCTATCGAGTCAGCCTTAGTTATGCGTATACATGCTCAATAAGAATCAACGCAATTTATACAGATAATGTGAAAGAGGATTTATATGAAATTCACTTGTTTAGATAGGTATCTGAACAATTCAAAATTTATTTGAGAACGTGAGTTTTATATAAACTAGTTTATCATATTACGTGTCTAAAGCAATTCAGACAAATAATTGAGGTGAAATCCAATCCATAGATCAATGCATGCTTTTTGACTATTCCAATTAATTTGCTAAATTAGTAATTTGATTTTTACCTACTCTATCGACATGTTATAATTGTTCTAAATGGAGGCTGAGCTTTAACAAAAAATTTCAGCTTTTATAAAAGTATTTTGGAGTGACTCGATCACTAGGCACCCTCAATCTCTGTAGAAAGGTAACTACTGAGAAAGGTTTGGGAATTTGCCGCCCACCCAACAAGAAACAACCACGGATCTCTTAAGGTGTCAAAGACGACGTGTACCACACGCGTCTCATTTTGCACAGCTCGTTGGGCCCTAGCTAGTTAGGTCGGTAGGCACTGTAGGGACAAGCGACACCGGACACGCACGCCGTTGTACTAAGTCCCCGACACCACACGTGTGCCGATCGATCATCGAACTTTTTTGCAATAATAGGAACTAACTCGTTACACGTGGCGGAATTCCTGAAGTCCCACGGCGATGTATCCATGTTGTGGAAACAAGTCAACTCCGATGGTCGGCGGATTCGGGAATAAAGCAGAGACTGGAACATGCTTTTAATGGTTGGTGGTTTTGCGTGTAGCGTGTACTCGCTCTTTTGGACGTAAAGCCACACCATGCGTGTGTTTCCAGTCATTTCATGCATTTTTTCGAGGTGAATTTTGTGTATGTGGTGTGAGAAGGAAGAACTTGAATCTCGACTATATAGCTCATCATATATGTCTCACAAGTACTTTGATTCTGTTTTGGTTTGTAACATAATTATGAGATGTTTTTCCTCGACTCCTTTTACACTGAAATACAAATTAATACTGCTAATTTTCGACTATTTTTGTTATTCATTGTTCTGATTCTAAAGTCCAATGGATGAAGACCGAAATTTTAAAACGTATGAAAGTATCAGTATCAAAAGCACGAACTGACCAACTAAGACTACGAATGTATCAGTGGTGAATTTTTGTATGTGGTGGGAGAATGAAGAACTTAAATCTCAAGTAATAGGTGAGATTATATACGTCAAGTACTTTGATTCTGTTTTGCACATGGTTTGTAACATAATTATGAGATATTTTTCCTCGACTCTTTTTACTAT
Source organism: Alnus glutinosa (assembly GCF_958979055.1). Taxonomy (NCBI): domain Eukaryota; kingdom Viridiplantae; phylum Streptophyta; class Magnoliopsida; order Fagales; family Betulaceae; genus Alnus; species Alnus glutinosa. The sequence goes on along the minus strand of NC_084899.1, from coordinate 20,137,686 downwards.
GAAATACGAATACTGCTTTCGACTGTTCCTATTAATCATTGTTCTGATTCCAAAGGCCAATGCATTAAGACCGAAATTTTAAAACGTATGAGAGTATCAGTACTGAAAGCACGGACTAACCAATTAAGACTAAGAATCTATCGGTTCATGATTTGGAAGTGAATTTTTGTATGTGGTGGGAGAAGGAAGAACTTGAATTTCGACTAGCTAGCTAGGTATATATTTATGTCAAGTACTTTGATTCTGTTTTGCACATGGTTTGTAACATAATTATGAGATGTTCTTAGTCTATTGCTTCCGACTGTTCCTGGTAATCATTGTTCTGATTCCAAAGGCCAATGCGTTAAGGCCGAAATCTTAAAACGTATGAAAGTATCAGTACCAAAAGCACGGACCGACCAATTAAGACTAGAAATGCATCGGTGCATGATTTGGAAGTGAATTTTTGTATGTGGTGGGAGAATGAAGAACTTGAATTTGGACTAGCTAGCTAGCTAGCTAGGTATATATTTATGTCAAGTGCACTTTGATTCTGTTTGGCACATGGTTTTGCAACATGATGTCAACATAAACATGCAATAATGCTGTTATTCCCCGGGCGTAGAGAAAGACTTTAGCTTCAAATGTTGTTGTCTGTTCTCTAGCATTTTCAAGTTGGCAAACGTTAAATCAGTAATTGCTTTAAGATGTTTTTAGTGACTGGTCCATCGAGTTGTGATTCTTTTATTTATTTATTAATTTAAATGACTTTTCTTGATTCATCTAAAGCTATTTTATATTGCGTTTGTTTGTGTTAAAATATACGTCATTTTTAAACTGTTATTTTGAACGAAATGAGTAATTATTATTGGAGATGACGTGCATGGTCTGTACGTGTACTCTTCAGATAGTTTTTCAGTTTTCCATATTTTTATCTGGTGGGTTGGAGAACGGGTTTCGCAGAAGGTGTCACTTGAAATCCTTGAAGAAAAAATATTACAATATAATAAATTAAGTTAATTTCCATGACAATAATGCATGGTTTCAAATCTCATTTTCAATATTACTGGTACAGTTTTTATTGTGCCCTTTGATTGCGTTGGGTCAGGAAATCAACTTATTATATATAATTCTATGATCTGAATTTAATTAGAAACAATTTTAATTTCTAGTACTTAATTAGTTTGCATATATAATCAAAGGAAAGAAAAAAGAGATAATGACAATTATGCCCAAGCACTTTCGCCAACACAACACAAAACAAATCTTATAGAAAAGAATAGTTAATTATGGGAAGAGGTTGCAGGTGTTTCCAAAATGGTATATTTATTTATTTATTTATATTAAACCTGTTTGTGTTTGTAAAACATAGCCAAAAGGTTATGAGAAAGCTGGTACGTATAATAGAAGCTAGGTGGGTAGCTAGGGTCAATTATTTAACTACTTCGAAGTTCAGCTCATTGGCCTTTTAGGTGAGTGGAGTGTGCACAGCAAAAATCATTGAAAGGCTACTTTCCTCCTTGTGGGGTTAACTTTGTATACAGCATATAATTGGCCTGATTAGGTATAAAAATACACTGAGTGGCAGGGGCAGCCCAAGTATGCCACGTAGTTTGACCGGTGGTGACCCACTTGATTAGCAACTGCTGTGGGCTAGCTAGCTGTCGTTTTAATACCAGTAGTTTTGATGCCCTTCTCTCATGGGGAATTAATTAAGGTGAGAGATATTTGCAGCTGATCGTCTAGTACTGTGTGAAACACTGAAACAGGCTACAGCGCTTCATAATCATAAGTACGAATGAAAATGTCGATGACCATGTAATCATTGGAACAAGTAGTGTTGGTTGACAGCCAACTGCCAGGGATATCATGTGTTATGTTCATTGATTACGATTAGGACCTGTAGGTTTTGTTTCCTTTGGATTATATATATATATATATATATATATATATATATATTTCTCTCTCAACTTTTCTCTGATTTTCCTTTTAGTATTATTGTTATTTTATTCAGATAAACAAAGTCCTCCTGTATAATTGCTAAAGACTAATTAAGTCAGCTCTGCTGGCCCATCGGATTGGTGGGACTATGACCTCTGCCCATATTCTGACCAACTTTCATGTTTCCTTGCCCATTTTTTATTTTTTTATTTTAATGTTTCGGTGTTGGAAAATTAGGTATATTAAAATATGTTAACGTCTAAGGTTTAAATTTAAGGTTGAGTCGGTCTCAAGTGCGATTCAAAGAGAAGGACATTCGAATTGAGGAAAAAAGAAGGCTTCGATTGCAACCTCATACGTAGCTCATTTGATCAAGCCAGTTCATCATGGTTAAATTGAAAAGCCCCATAGGTTCGATCGCATTGCGTTCGAGCAAAGTGGAAAAGTCATTCAAGTTCATTCAACTCCGATTCCAAAGAAGTTCATAAGAAAATAATAAAACGTATAAAATACACACTAAAAATACCTTAAGATGGAATATAGGACTCGAGAGAGACATGATGAAACATATCGAAAATGTGAAGATAAGAAGTTCTTGTAACTAGCTCGATTGACCAAGGTCAAACACGACTCACAGCCAGAAAAATTGGCAGGAAAAAGATAAGTTTGATCGACCGAGCTTGCACATCACGACTATGTCCATGAATTGAGTTGACTCAAATTTGACTGATTTGACTCGCATTAATTATGAATCATGATGGCTCAATCGACCAAAATTACTCATGCTCGATCAACTATGACACGTGGTGTGAAATCTATGAACGTGCTGAAAAGAGCCCGATCCAACGAGCACTGTAGTACCTTCAAAAATTTCTATAAATAGGCTCAGTAATAGAAATCTTTTTACAAGATTTCATTCTCTCTCATTTCAAACGTTGAGAGGCTTAGAGAAGAGATCTTTGAGTGGTGAAGCCTCGCTGGTTTGAGCATTGGATTGAAATTCCAACATTCAATACAAGAAGGTGCTCCCATGACGAAGCTTCGAGGGGTATAAAGGCTAAACTCTCATTTTGTCCATTCAATAGTAGTGATAACATTGTTATAATTCCCGAGTACATATTATACATAGCTATACTATAATAAACAATTGACAATATTGTGATACCACATAGTAGCTATACTATTGTATTGTATATTGAAAGAATAGGGTTTTTGGATAGTTATTTTGATAAAAATATGAAAAGGGAGGCTAAAGGTGAGTTTTTACGTGTGTCATTGTATGCATGTGTCGTTGCAAAACGCACGTACATGTGTCGTTGTATTGTCCAAATTTTGTTAGGATAAAAAGTGAGTTTTTACAAAACTAGGGTTTTGTTCATAGATTTGAAAGTTAAAAGTTTTTCAACATTTTAATTTGATCGGTTGTTTTCAATGTACACACATTGTAAACAATGTTTGTTGACTATTTGCAATGAAATGTGGTCAAAAGGCGGGGTTTTGGAGAAGTTTTTAGAAAATCAGCATTTTCTCAATACCTCTCCATCGATCAAGCGGTGAGTTCAATTGACCGAGCTTGTGACAGTAGGCTCTTGAGAGCCTTGGTTGGAGCCTCGGTTGACCAAGCTCAAGGTAGAAAGTTCTAGTAACCCTTCGGTTGATGCATGGTTAATGCTTCATCGACCAAGCTCATGTAGTACTGTGAAAATAGGGTTTTCACGGGGTAATTTCATAATATAACGCTCCTAAAATTAATTAATTAAAATAATTAATTCAAAGTGTTACTTGTAGTGCCTCCACACTAATCAACTTATAATTAGCTGGATTTACTACACTTAATGTAACTATCAGGGTAATTATAGTGAAAAGCGGAAAATAATGATCTGATAAAAAACTAGATATATTTAAAAACAATATTAACTATTATCGATAGAAACATAGAGCTTACAAGAATTATAACTGCAATATTAAAACAACTTCCAACTATTCTAGTCAAACCTAACTATATGGGCAATTATCTTGGCATCTCCATCCTAGAGAAATGCTCAACCCACAGTCTACCAAACCTATTAATCTACAAAACACCAAGATTATGTTTCATATTGAAAAATTAACTATGTAAGTACACGACTTAATAAGTAAATTATTATGGAACTTATTATGCGATGAGCCTTAAATATCGAAAACATATTCCATAAACCTTTAGAAATTGAGAATGTCCTGAGTTTCATCAAAATTTATAGGTGTTATCTCTGTTATTTAACACTTATACAAAAATGGATTTAGTGTTAAAGTAAAGTAAGCGTAATTCCAGGGACAATTCACATTTAATGTAGAAAAATGCTAACTGAAAATCATAAACATAATTATATATGAATCATAATTTTCTACATATGATCTATTCGAGATTTTAACCTCTTATCGGCAAGGTTGACACTGTCCAGAGAGACCTGTAGTACAACATCAGCTCCTTGAATGTTGTTGCATATCGTTCATCAAAACTAGCCTGATTGGGCCCTACCCCAGGTGATCCACACCACTAATGGCGTCCGTCTGTAGTGACAACTAATCAAACACAATTGTATATACATGACAATTCAAATTATGTTATTCAATTCCAAAATGTATTTAACGTTACAATTAAAATATTTTGACAGAAATAAAAGGCTCACAACATCATTTAATCAAGTAAACAACTTGTATAAAACATCTTCATTGTTTATAAAAGGAAAATATCTCATTTTGCATAATTTAAGAGTTTATCCGTTCTGTAAGCATTTACTTACCTCGGTCGATCATCCTCAATCTCTAACATCTTACTTCACGACACTGCAAATCACATTCTAATACTAGGCGTACACTACACTATAAAATCCTAATCTTACACATGAAACCCAAATCAATTGATCACAACCCTAATTAAGCATCAAAGACCCCAATCAAGTATCACTATCAACATCCAACATTCGATACCTTGAGAATTGAATGTTCGATCTTCTGTAATAGTGACTAAAACCTAAAATTAAGGGGTAGTTACTTTTTGCCCCCATCAACTACCAGTCATTGTCAACATACCCCAATGAATTGACACCTCGACCAAAAGAAAGTATCCAACTACCATCTTTACATATTTTGGCCCCTTCCGTCAGTCTAATTCATGCAAAGAATTAAATGCCCTAACTCAATTTCAAAAATGACCTAAATGCCCTCTTCTTAAACAAAAAAAAAAAAAATAAGCACTAAAGGAAACCGCCACCCCCTGAGGTGGCAGGGTGGCCTGCGAGCCACCTCTGGGGTGGCTCGTGGCCGCCACCCCTACTTATCTCTGGAGTGGCCATGCTGCCACCCCAGAGGCCATGGGTGGCTCGCAATCCACCCCAGGTTTTGGGGTGGCCACCTTAGGTCGGGGGTGGCCGCGAGCCACCTCTGGGGGTGGTTCCCGCGCCACCCCCTCCATCAAAGAGGGTGGCTGCCAATAGGTTTTTTTTTTTTTTTTTTTTTTTAAATATATTAATTTTTATATTTTTTTATTAATTACTGTGGAGGACATTTTGGTCTTTAAACCAAAATTAACGCTCAAAAACGACATATTCCATCCAAGTTAACGGGCTACCCTGACAGAATGGGCCAAAGTATGTGAAGATGGTAATTGGATACTCTCTTTTGGTCGAAGTGTCAGTTCATGGGGGTATGTTGATAATGACTAGTAGTTGATGGAGGGAAAATGTAATTACCCCTAAAATTAACTACCGAAAACCTAATCTCATGCAATAACTCGCCTTTAATTAACAACAGTAGTCCTAATAGACAACATTCAACAATTACAATCATTATAACAATCTCATATTAACCACTATTAGCTTAGTTGATAATCCATTTGCAAATCATATGAGGTACAAAAACTTGAAACATGGATTAGTGTGTTCTAGTGCCATTTTTTGTAAAAACAAAATCATACTTTCAAGATCTATAGCCCTCTTGCAATAATCTACTTATTTATAAAGATATCAACCTTACACATAAGCTTTTGAACAAAATAGTTAAGCATAACAAAATACAAGTTTAAACCGTGAATGCATGCTTTGAAATTGAAGGATTGAAAATGAAATTTGAGATTGTTACCTAAATGGTAGAGCTCTCTAAGTTTGCGAAGTGAAACCCTCCAAGAAAAACCCTTTCTCTCTCTCACTTTAGGATTTTCAGAGGTTAGGGACGACCAAGATGAAGGTTTTGAACGAAATGATGGTTATATGGTCATCCCATGCACGAGCAAAAACGTAAAAATGTCTAATTTTATTTGCATATAACTGCCCATCGAACAATAGTTCCTCGAGTTGAACGTTTGTAGCATTAGGGTTTCCATCAAATGATTGATGGTAGCATTGAACATTCGGTGCTCAAGAACCCTAAATTTTTTCAATCCTTTTAACACATTTTGTGGAATACATAAACATGGGAGCAATTGCATTTATGATTAAGAGAAATCTCACTGTTAATATCTTTAAAACGTTTAAAAATTCCTATGAGTTTGTAAAATGATATTTATTTAAAATAATTGCCACGTAATTATGCAGCATGTTACACGTAATTTTCAAGGGTCGTAGGTTCAATAGAGGTCCTAGGGTTTTAAAAAGAATTAGAAACTAATCGTTAGACACAATATGAATGAAGAGGAGGTACGAATTCAAGCAAGAGACAGTTAGTTCAAAAGTAAGCAACAAGTTGTATGTATAAAACTTACCAACCTAACACTAATTCATTTTACAAATGCGCGTTATATATGAGCATGACATTATTTGGTGATATTGAGTCATGAATACTTGAATGTGAATATGAAATTATGTTGTCATATGATTTACATGTGTTTAAATGAAAATGATTTTAAAAATGAATGTGGTTTGGAAGGAAAAATGTGGTTTTGCAAAAGAGTTTGTGAAAATATGAAATGAGTAACCCGGCGGTTAAATGGGGATTAAACGCTTAATACCCCAAAGTTAAGGAGATGGAAAGAAAAGCCTAACAACCTGGCGAAACAGCTATGACACTTTATAAATAAATTTTGTAATTTAACCATGCATTGTGATAGCTACTTTACAAGCAATAGATAATTTTTTTTTTTTAAAAAAAAAAATGAAATAGGGCTCACATCACACACAACAAAAGGATTAGAATATTTATACTTGCTAAGTCGTTGACTCACACATCTACTTGTAAAATTGTGAAATTTTATATATGTCACCGAAGAGGCGGTCAAGAAGGACCCTTATGCGTGTTTGGATTATTGTACGCGAGGTCGAGAAGGACCCTTACGGTGATTTTCATGTCGATTTACAAGAAAGTAATTTGAAAGAAAAGAGTTTGAAAGGAATAAATGAGTTTTGAGAAATGGGAAAACCAGTATTAAAAAAAAAAAAAAAAATCAAAGATAAAGGGTTTTTTTTTTTTAAGGAAAAAATTTGTGTATGAAAATTGTTCTGTCATGATCGAGTGTTAAACGGGGTGAAACGCTCAATGATCCCAAGACTAGAAGGGGGAATACAACTAGCAAACATAGCGTTAAGCGTAGAATTATGCTTAACAATCCAGTTCTAGGAGGGGGAGTCAACTAGCAGCCGAGCGTTAAGCGAGGGAGTATGCTTAACAAACCCATTGTTAAGTGGGGTTAAACACTTACAAAACTCAATGCTGGAAGGAGGAATGCGATCAATGAATAATAAAATGAAATTCTAATTTTGTATATGCCATTGTGATTGTATATGTTGCATGCCTTGATTTGATATTGATGTACTAATGTAACTCTAGAAAAGAAAAGGCTAAGGAAACATATAGTTTGAAATATATTATGAAAGAAATATCTCTCCAAATGATTTTACACTAACAATTTAACTTAAGCAAGATTTACGGAAACCTTGCATCGATTTTAAATAAGTATTTCGACTTTAAGTAAACAAAAAGGGAGGCGTTTTTACTATGAATTTGAGTTTGGCCACATGTATTAGCATTTGGTGGACAATCATTGGTGGGGCTAGTAACATTTTGAGGACCAAATTGATCATAAACTAGTTGAACCTAGGACTTGTACTTAATTTCATAACTCTCTCCCAAGTTACTATAGCGCATCTACACTATTAAAAAAAAAAAAAATCAATGTTCCTAAGTATAGTAAAAGGTGATGATGCGAACTAATTGACAAAGAACACAGGAAATAGATAGGTTGGTTGTTTCGAGTAAGCCAAGAACTCCCAAAATATAGTAAACTGTATTAATCAAACAATAATTCAACTTAACTTTACATTATTTGCTTGTTCCTCAAATAAATAAAAAGATATTACAGCTTACATAGAACTGTAATTCTGCACATAGCTGTAACTAGAGGCCTAAAGTTACTTACTAACCGTCTACTCTTAAGGTAAGAGATAAGATTTCTTATTTAAATATTGTTCTACATAGATAATATTCCTCTAAGATAAATATAAGATAAAATAATAAGATAAAGATAAAAAGAGAAAGAGATGTAACCCTAACATATTTGGATAACATCATTCCCCTCCACTAACTTTTCCCTTGTCCTCAAAGGAAAAATTAGGAGACTATGTCTGATCCTTCATCCATATTTTTTTTTCCTTTTTCAAAGCCACACAAAGGCTTGTTGTTGCTTCCTAATCTGTTGACAACGCGGGCTAAGGAGATTGTTGTAAGGTGGACCCTTGCAATGTTGTCAGCATTGCTTGCTCCGATGATGTTTGGAACTGCAGCTGGGATGGCCGGTACAAGGTTGTTGGATGGAACTGCGACGGTAATTAGCAACGATTTGGCGATGTGGGTTGCTAAAGGAGGATGAATGGTGGTGGAAATTCCGATCTAGCATTGCTAGCGTGGTTGAGGAACAACGGCGACGGTGGCACCGATGGATTTTTGTTGTTTCATCACTTCCTTTCTTCTTCTTTATTGTGATGGTGGAAGCCGTTGGGGTAAGCGTTATGGGCAATGATTGGATTGCTAGAGAGGGGCATGGAGGAGAAAAACTTTCAATTTTTCTTTTATGCTCCTCCATCTGCATGGTGGATTTAGCAACCATCGCTAGGAAAGCTGATCTACTATTTTCTAGCTTTGCTCGTTCCTCTTCATTCTAGAAAAATTGGAAAGACATGCTGATGTTGTGGATCGGAAGTTGTTGTAAAATATCTGGTTTCTTTTGAGGGAAACCGGTCCTCTTGGGTAAACAAACTTCTTGTTATTCAAGAGGAAAACGCTTGGCTCTGATACCAATTGATGCGAACCAATTAATACAAAACACAAGAAATAGATAGGTTGGCTGTTTCGAGTGAGCCAGAAACTCCCAAAACATAGTAAACTGTATTTATCAAAAAATAATTTAACTTAACTTTACATTATTTGCTTGTTCCTTAAATAAACAAAAAGATAATACAGCTTACGTAGAATTGTAATTCTGCACATAACTGTAATTAGAGACCTAAAGCTACTTACTAACTGTCTACTCTTAAGGTAAGAGATAAGACTTCTAATTTAAATATTGTTCTACTTAGATAATATTCATCTAAGATAAATATTAGACAAAATAATAAGATAAAGATAAAAGAGAAAGAGATGTAACCCTAACATATTAGGATTACATCAAGTGAACATTGCATTATCACAAATTTGTATATATGCATGTCCTTATAGCAAAAGCTAATGTTCATAGATTGAGGCAAAAGGCAAACATATTCTAAATTGACTCGGATTAGAATTTGGTGCTTGGTGCTTGGTGTTAGGGGGAGTGCATGTATGGGTGTCCCTAGGACTTAGTACTTTGGTTTTACTTTTGGTCCGTAGATATTACTTATCCTACTGCTTTGGTTTCATACACTAATTTATGCAACCTAAGCTCCTCACAAAATTAAGGCTTCAAACTCTTATTAACAATTGGTCACACATCACGCAAGCATTATATTTGATTTGTAATCGAAAAGCTTCTTTGATTGACTAAGTTTTCAAGGTGCAGCCAAACACCTTAAAATACTGAGAATATTATACAAAAAATATTTTATGTTGAAATAAACAGAGCCTAAGTGTGTCCTTTAATTGCTATTTCCCCTTCCCCCCACCCACCTTAATCTCCTCGATGTTTTTTTTTTTTTTTTTTTCAATTCCCTTATCCTATAGGCCATATAATTTCAAATTCATATTACTTCTTGGCTTGAATGCGGCATAAAGTCTTAATGGTTTGTTTGGATATCGAAAAGAATCCTGATTCTTTTCGGGTTTTTTTTTCAAAACCCAACAACCCGCAATTAACCCGAGTAAAAGCCCGAATTGTTTCTCAATTTAGACTAACTTTGAGTTGATGACTGGGACCCACGGGCAAGACAAGTTGTCTCCCGTGGGTCCTACATTTAATTAATAAAATAATTAAAATTTAAATCAATAAAAAATTAAAAAATTAAAAAAAAAAAAAAAAAAAAAAAAAAAAAAAAAGCAGACTGGCGCGCCACCCCCAACCACTGGGGGTGGCCGCGCGGCAACCCCCGACCCTTGGGGGTGGTCGCGCACCTGGGGTGGCCGCACGGCCACCCTAAGATCCTGGGGTGGCCACGTGGCAACCCCCGACCCTTGGGGGTGGCCGCGCGGCCTCCCCCGACCACTGGGGGTGGCTGCGGGCCACCCCCGGTTGGCAGCCACCCCTTTACTTCTTTTTTTTAAAAAAAACATTAATTGTAATTATGGTTTTTTTAAAAAAAAAAAACTATTTATTTATTTTTTAATTAAACAATCAATATATAATAAATTATTATTATTATTTAAATTATTATTCTACACAACTTTTCAAACTTCCAATCATTTCTTACAATTAAAAAATAATATTTTTCAATCTAAAAATTCAACATCCAAACATATTTTTTTGTCTCGAAATTTGTGAAGAGAATAAGAATTCAATTCTGATTTCAAAAATTCAATACCCAAACAAACCTAATGCAGATAATTTGGTGGACTACTTGATGAAAAAAAAAATTGCTTTAAAGGTACCAATAATGCACGAAATCAAATTGCGGGGACAAGATTAGTATATATATATATTTTTTTTTTTTTTCTGTTTTTGAAAAAAAATACTGATTTCATTGATAACATAAAATCAACTGGAACAAAAAGTAATAGATTTACACAATAGGACGCAACTATATATGGACCATCAAACCCGGCCTATTGGGTAGAATAGGTAAGGACATTGCTATTATAATATTAATTCAATGCGCATTTTCCTATCAGTATAAATGGTTTGTACAAGTAATGATTTAACATAGTAATAAGATATCTAGTAGTCCTGAGTTCTAACTCTAACTCTATAATTTATCTCATTTCAGTTAAATGTTTCATTTGTTGGGTCTCGCATATTGATGAGTTTTTCAAATTATAATATACTAATATTTTAGATAACAATAGCTTGAACAAAAAAAAAAAAAAAAAAAATCAAACTTTTGTTATCTAAAAATCTTAATTTTATAAATTTAAATAAAGAAACTTAAGATCTATTTTAAATTTTTTAAACTTACTTTAAATTGAAAAAATAGCTTCATTTGCTATGAATATATAATAATCATTTTTATTTTTATTTTCAGTTGATTACATTATATACCTCATCATCAATATTTTTATTAACTTTTTTTTTTCTACGAATTATACTATTTCAATATTACAGTATCTTTAAACGAAATGTAAGAAGATATACATTCATTTTCTATATACTTTTTTGTTAGAACAATTTTCTTGTGCCAATTACTTGGTCAAATTGCACTTGCAAAAGTGAAAAATTTTAAGTAATGGAGCTTACCGATGGGGAATGACTCTGATGCTTAAGTCAATAGTGTTTGAGTGAAGAAATAGAAATGCCCTGAATAAGAGTTTTGAGTTAAGAGCCAAAAAATCGTTTTATCTTGCTTGCACTTACCTTTTATAGCGATTTAGACGTAATTGCCTTCGTATCACACTCCAGCTTTTGCGTTTGAGTACCCCCCATGATGGCGTAGGCTTAATCACTCATTAATTATCTCTTAAATTAGGAGTGTATTCCATGTTGTGGATATGATCGAGCACAATTATTGAACCTGTTTGGTAACTCATCCAAACAATTTTCATTTTCATTTTACTTCTCCCAAAAATATCAAATCAAAAACATTCTTACTTTTTTACACTTTTTACATCACATCAATAATTTTTTATTATTATTCAACCAAAAAAATCCACTACAAAACAAAACTTTTTTACTTTCCTATAAAACATTCTCAAATTTTATATCACATCAATCATTTCTTACTACTATTCAAATAAATATTCCAATTCACAACCACTTACCAAATAATTATCTTTGGAACATATTTTACTGGTATAGGAGTGGATCTCTTACTACGCGGGTCTGGTAAGACCCGGCCAAGGGAACAATTTCAGGCCTTTGTATGCAAGTTTTGTGTGACGTCCCACATCGCCTGAGAATGTGAATGTGCTTATATGGATAAACGCACAATTCTTGATATAATGCTTTTTAAAGCCATGATGACCATAAACCTATCAGAACTCTGCAGTTAAGCGTGTTTCTGCGAAAGTTGTACCAAGATGAATAACCTCTTGGGAAGTTTGGTTCGGGAGAGCCAAAAGCAGACAATATTGTGTCATTGGGATGGGTCATTACATTTTGTGTTGTGGGCCATGTGGGCATGTCAATCCAATTCCCAACATTATTTAAAAGAAAAATGAGTTGTGATAATCAAGGTTGTCTCTGTTAAAATATTGGTTAAATGTTTAAATTTATCTCTTTCTATCAACTTAAGCTTTTGAGATAACTGGTAATTTAATATGATATCAGAACCAAAGATTATTGATTTGAACCTTGATTACGTCATTTACTTCCCATTTCAAATAAATATTTCACATTTTAGGTCTTATCTATTAGAGTAATCATATTTACACAACAATTACACAACACACTCACATGGGGTGGGACCCATGTGCCATGTGAGTGTGTTGTGTAATTATTGTGTAAAGTGTGTTGTGCAAATATGATTACTTCCCTATCTATTAAAAGGAAAACGATATTTACATTTCTTGTGCACAACTACACTCATACAAGGCCCCACCCCAATGTGTCTTGTGTGAGTATAGTTTTTGTGAGGGTGGTGTGTAAGTATCATTTTCTTTATTAAAATGGAATTTGAGCCCACACATGAATAAGGGTGTTAAAGTATTAATTAAATTATTAAATTTATCGCTTCCCATCTTCTTAAGTCTTAGATTGAAAAGTCTTCCTAGAAATTAATGCTTGTACTAAAAAAAATGGGGATGTTTAGTATGTGGAAAGAAGACTTTTCAATTTTCTTTTAGCATGGTATGGGTTTAGGTTTTTTTTATTTTTATTTTTTGAGAAAAATGATGAATATCACCGACAAAGCTAGTCATCTTGCTCAACAAGTACACATGCAATCCTGAATAAAGAAAGGACATTCATCTATCTAGATTTTATCTAGCATTTGTGATAAAGCAGCCTTGGCCAAACAATGAGCTACATTATTAGTTTCTCTTCGTACATCTTTCACCCTCAGAAGAAAAAGTATGGGTTTAGTTTAGCTAGGTAGCAGTAGGAGACCCATTATTGTTTATTTTGGAATTTTCTTGTACTAGCCTGTTGCTTCCCCATATTCTCTTTTAATTTTTATATGCAATGGAAATCTCTTGCTTAGAAGGAAAAATAAAATAAATAAAAGAGGCTTTCCAAGATTACAAGGGATGTCGGTTTAGGCCATTGCCCTAGAAGATACGTTAGGTAGGAAAAAAAATGGCTTGGAAAAATCATGGTCAATGAAAGTGCATTAATTTTTCAATATCTTGATGTTTCACTAGTTGTAGTTTCATTGGATAACATAAGTAAACAATTTTACAATATGGAAGGAACTTGTAATTGTGAAAATCATATGAAGTTGGGGCAACCAAGTTATAACAATATTTAATGTTTTCATAGCTAGGAATCGAGGAAAAAAGTCACATTTATACAAGGACATAAATGAATAGCATATAGTCCAAGGAACCACCACACTTTGTAGAATAGTTGGGGACCATGCCTCGTGAAAGAGAGGTCCCAATTAGTTTGATTCTCCCATTATATTCGGGTAATTTAAATAGAAAAGAAAAGAAAAGAAAAAGTGAATAAATAGCTAGTTCTTCCTAATTCCTATGTACTCCAAGGGCTTGTTTGTTATATATATATTTTAAGAGTCTGGACCTAGATTGTTTTTTTTTTTTTTTTTGGGACAAAATTAAGGTAAATGTGGAACATTTTCTCAAGGCTGTAATTGTGAATCAAATTGAGAGGTCTGACCGTCAAAGTCAACAAGCCCATCTTATCACACAATCCCACGTCTGTTCGCCTTCATTATTGATTACTTGATTGTTAAGATGAAAACGAATGCTGAACTCTTTCTAGAGATAGTCAATAAATTTAAGCAAAGCAGATGGCTTAATCAGCTCAGGATGCTCATCAGTCATGATCCAATCCTCTAATTAAGCTGACACGTCCATTTTCAGGCATAATTAACCATGAATAGATCAGATTTCCCATGATTCGATAACATTGAAAATGAGAGTTGTTATGATCTTAAATATTCTATATGACTTAAATACAATCTTAATTATGTGTATGTATATAAGTTCTTGGATACTCTCTCTTTACAAACCGATTTTCAAGAATGAATTCTACATGAAGTTTGTATAAATCTGATATCAAAGCTGCTGCTACGACGAGTATGAGATCGGATGTAACTCATCGAATATGTAGTCGAAAGAATTGTAATTTTATGGTTGATTCATAAAGTGGGCGACCTTTTAATACTACGTATTAACATAATATTAAATTGTTAAATACTAATATAAATAAATAAGACCGTCTTAAAATAAAGAGTGGTCATTAAATTAGTGTCCATAAAGTGAGTCGCCATAAAAATCAGCTCATATTGGTGCTATCATAAGGTTCTTTTTCTTCTTTTCTGTTTTCCTTTTTTCGATCATGGCAGAATAAATTCTCAAGCAAGCAGCTAAACGACAGGTAACGAAAATAACCGCCGGCCCCAACGGTATAACGACAACTTTCGGTTGGGTGGGTGGCATGACTGTCAAGGTGCCACGCGTGATAGGGGCCCGCTATTTCTTTGAGGACTCAGCATATCAAGTGGAGAGGTGAGTTGACACGTGTGGTACCTATCATGGAAAAGAAACGCGTGGCTCCTGTCCTCATAAATAAATATCAATATATCTTTCTCTTTTCTTTTTCTTTTTCTTTTTTTTTTTTTTTTTTCTTTTTGCCGGCAAATAGAGACCAATTAATTAATCCTCCAATTCCCTATCTTCTCTCAATTTGCATAAAGTTTTGTTTTATTCATATTATCCTCTCGCCTTTACCCCACATGCAGTGATATCACAAGGGAATTAAAGGGAAGAAGAAAGTGCCCTCTCTTCTTTTGTACATTGAATAGAATTTATTATATTTCATATCTATATAACTCAATTAATTTAAAACTTGGATATATATATATATATATATATATATATATATATATATATATATATATATATATATATATATATATATATATATATATATGAGATTTTTAATGCTTTGACATGCATGCGCATGAAATTTGCATGTAACCATGCATACGTGTAAAGGCGTTAGGAAAATGATTAGGGTATTAATTAGAGCTCTTATTACTGTTTAAATATTCAAGTTTACATGAAGAAAAAAAATGCATGCTTAGGAAAAATTAAATTAAAGCTCTATTGTCTCATAGATCATAGAGATATAGAGGTTATAATTATAAAGACTTAAGTTCATTTGGATGAGTTTTAAGATTACTCGTATTTGCATCTTTCTTGGGAGATCTAAAATGCTGAACTACTTAATTTAGGGCAATAAAATAAAGTTTAAAGGAATTTGTAAAGCTAAAATGAATAGAATAATCTTAATTAGTTTCAAATTAGGATCAGAAAATATTCTCTGAGGTTTCGAACCAAGTCTTTTTTAATTTCCTGTTGTGATTTGGTTCATGCATGCATATATATGACCCTTTTAATCTTTAAGAAATTATTTATTTGAAGCATATAGAAATCTTCCTTAATTTGTGCTACCATGAGGCATATACCTTGAATATATGGGTCGACTAAATACCCAATTATTTACAATATCCATAAGTTCTCTTTTATGCTTTACAATATTATCTCTTCAATATTATGCTAATACCGTCATTAACTAGAAGACAAACAAATTGCGCGCGAATATTCAAGAACCAAAAGGAAAAAATAATCTTTTTTTTTTAAAAAAAAAAAAAAAGAATGAAAAAAGGTTTCCTGCAAGATTTGGGATCGATCGATTCATGGACCCCAGTTGGACATTTTAAAAAATTAGATCCACTTTTATGCTATTGCCAGAAAGTAATTCTAGCTAGCTAGATCTTTACTTTACTTTTTTAATTAAAACTAATCAAATCTCATTGCCAAGTTGATTTATCCGCATGCCTAAAATAATCTGATCACAAGGAATTAAAAGCAAAGTGATTATTTTTATTCCCTACATGCATTATCTCTTCCAATGTTCTTTAATTTATATAATGATCATATGAAACTAATTAAACTAATCCGTGTTCCCAGGCAAGCAATTAACAATGATAATGGCCGGCTATTTTTCACGAACCAATTTCACTTTTTGTGGGATCGAGGCAGTTTAGTTTCAATCATTTCTTTTTATTATTCATTTTACAAAAAATTCAGTTTGAAATACTGATCTTTTTCAACACAGTAGGAACAAAAGTGTTGTAAATTTATAAAAAGGTGTAGCCTTTTATGGGAAAAAAAATAACAAACGGAACTCTTAAAAAAGTAAGAACAATGTTGACAGGATGGGTCACTTATCGATCGGGCTATATTATCGGGCACCTTATTATTTGTAGTTGTAGCATATCCCTTTGCTGTCAGCTATAGTCGTATATATTCCCTTTTTCCACTCTTTTATCATCTTATCCTTTATTTTTATTTTTATTTTAATCTTTTTCTATTACTTACTTTAATGATTTGGAAATATCCTGGAAGCACACTACCGCGTAAAGAAATAAGTTAAATAACTGTGACATGATTATGAGCTTCCCACCCATTTGAATTGTTTATAAAATGTACTTTTTGTTCCTATTTCACTATTATTATTTAAAGACCATTGTTTCGGAGATCGAGTTCATTTAGTAATTATTTTTTTTTTATTTTTTTTTTTTTGGGTAAGAAATTTATTTAGAATACCGATCGATGTATATATACTTCTTACGAATATTACTAAGATATATATATACATATGCATCAACATGCGTACGCATGAATATACTTATATACTACTATATATATACACGTTCATAATGGTAAGATTAGAATTAAAATGTTCAGTCACATTCTAAGGTTGTTGCCCTTTAGTTAAAATAATTAAAAATGTTTATCATGAAGATTTGTTAAGGGTGAATATGACACTATAAAAGTGGGCACCCTCACACACCATATTCTACCATGATGATAGGTTTTCATATATAGGACATGTCTGTTCATGGTAAAAAAAAAAAAAAAAACACTACTCTTTCAAGGGTTGTAAACAGATACAACTATTGGAAGAGTTCCAGATCTAGAACTTGTTGCGAAGAGGCACCATTGCATTAGTTAAAATAACTAAAGATTAATTCTGAATAGAATACTATATTTTTGTGTGTTTTTAACTATGTATAAGAGAGAGATATTTATAGTTAAATAAGTTAACCTGTACAAATAAACCTAAATTGACTTATTAAAAAAAATATAAATTGACTCAAATTAGGAAATATAAAACAGGTAATTAATGTACATAGTAAATCAAATACGGTAAATTAGACATATGTGGTAAATTCCATAATATATTCTGAATATATTCTAACATCCCCATTTAAACTGAATGTGATAATGTTGAAGCCAACTTAGGTTTGGAAACAAGATCATGGAAACGTCTAGGTAGATGTGCATTGGTGAACACATTAGCTATCAGATCGATCGACAGAAAAGCAATAGCACAAAGGTGGAGAGTTCCATGCAAGAGATGTTAGCACACAAAATGACCGTTGATCTCAATATATTTAGTACGCTCGTGAAATACGTCGTTGTGTGTGATCTGAATTATAGGCATCTTTTTGCTCTCTTTTTTAACAGTATTCTTCCATATGATAAACACCCATTATCACCTTTTTTTTATAAATACCCTTCACATCAACTTATATTTGTTTAGACAACTAGTAAATTTTATTATATATCAAAGTGATCAGGATGCTTGATTCCAAAACTTCCATTTCAGTTTGAAGATCCCACGTGGCTAATTTGTCAGCTTCATGGTCGTTGCATAGTCCAATTCATATATATATCAAAACTTTCTAGTCTATTTGTGCTCTAGATCGGCTCTATGTTCTCCATTTATGTCTCTTACAGAAGAAAAAAAAAATATGTATTCGAGAACATATATATACACGTTGTTAACACCTTCATTTAAATGATCAGAAAACGTACAATTAAAGGCTAAGAAAAGAAATTAAAGGGAATCCAATCAATGTCCTCGAGAAAAGACTAGTTTTTGCATGAAAATATATTCGTTGGATTCCAACATATGGGGCTAATTAATTATAAGCTTGATCAGCATTTTCAAAAGAAAGGTAAAAGAAACTGTACGTGATTTGAGTCCTACTATAGTAATAATAATCTTTGGAGCGTGCATGAAATAGCCGCAGCTAGCCCTTATAATTTAAGTTTAGTCCTTATCCCTAGCCTCCATGATCCACGGCCCATCCTTTTTGTCACTTTTGTGATCTTAATTAGCTAGTAATTATCTAGGATCTTAACGGGGAAATAAATCTATGAGCTTAAAGAAGAAAAAAAAAAAGAAAAAAAAAAAAAGAGGGTCTTAATCATCATGATTATAGGGCCATCATATGTACTACTAGACATCATTATCATCATTCATGAATCATGTCTTATCCTAACAATTTTATGTCTAGTCGATCGGCATATCCGTCCAATGATGTCCACGCAGAACTCTATCGATCAACATGTAAAGGGAGAAGGGAATTTGCCCGTTTTTTGGCGTCTTGATGAATCTCCAAGCTTCCATGTGTTCTCTCCTTCTTCTTTTTATCTTCATTGGGGCTTGAAGCCCTTGAAGAATCAAGATATATAAAAAAAGATGAAGCTGGATTTTGAGATAAACCCTGGCTAGCTAGCTAGCTAGCTAATATAGCAACCTTTTTGCTTTTTGCTTTGGTATATCGATCGCTCCAACCATTTCCAACTGAAACAGTTGGTGATGTGATGTACATGGGACCTTCCTAGTAAGGTCCAGGTCGGCATGATGGCCTTCTACGTGGCCAGCGTCAATGTCGCGATTAAAAAATAACTATCAAGATCAATTTGAAAAACATATAAAGTTAAAAATAAAAAATAAAAATCGTGATTTGATGTGATTCCCATCCAAAAAATGGTCCCTCGCCTATATATACAGTAACGTATATGTTTTTAAGTAAAAAGAAATTATTCCCAACTAATCTTAGAAACAATGTTGAATTGTCGTTTATCAAAATTGTTATTTTGAGTGACAGGATTCATTAGTTTTTTTTTTTTTTTTTTTTGTCGATGAAATAGGAAAAAAGATGTAATCATTATTATATTCTGTGGGATTATATATAAAAGTAGAGGAATACTGCCATAACACTTTAAAATTCGCAGATAATATTAGAAAAAAAAATAAAAAATAAAAATTGACACCTTCAATCAACAAAATAGTCTCCCTTCTTACACGGGTTTGAACTCTAAAAAGACAAAACATCCACAGTATCTAATCTAGCTGAACATGGTTACTTAGCTTTGATGATCAGGATCCTAGGTTATCTGTTAATTCAATCCAATCACTAAACAGTATATATTTTGGAGCCTTCAATCTCCAATCTCTCTCTGTCCTCTCTCTCATCCTTGAATGCCAAAATGGTCTTTTTATTGCCGACTTTTTCAACTAACTCTGACTCTGGAAAATGGCCTCCATAGGAGGAAGAGTCAAACCCCTGGCCTATGTATTCTCGGATGGCAAGTGAAATCATGAAATTTGTGTAATGGAAAAAGAAGAATTTTCTATATATAAAGAAGTATTAAAAAATAATTATGACCGAATTAAGAAAATTGAGAAAAAATAAAATAGTTTTTTCAAACTTTCAGAGAACAAGAAAGAAATAAAATTAGAAATGATTATTATAATTTTATAAATGAAATTACAAACAATGTAAACCTTTTTTTTTCGTTTGAAAAATATAAAAACATTAATGATTTAAACACAGTAAATACACTAACTAAAACATGGATAAAACAATAAAATAATGAAGAATATCCTCCATTTGAATCTACAAAAATTGTACAAAGAGGAACACAAGTCATAGCTTCTCCAAATAAAAAATAAGCATTAGTGACGAAATGAAAAATTACAAATATATATTGCATCCACTTCTAAGAATACTTTAAATCAAAACAAGTTACAAACGATAAATAAGATGGATTATTCAGATATAGAAATTGATAAATTAGAACAACAATTTAATGATACAATTAGACCCATTTCTTGCTGTAATGTAGTTTACAAGTGCATTACCAAGATTTTGGCTAACCGATTGAGAGGTGGGCTTTGATATTGTGAGTTCTAATCAGGATGCTTGCATCCTAGGTCATAGCATTGCTGAGAACATTCTCCTTGCTCAGGAGATTGTTAGTGATTATCACAAGAACAATGGGAAACCGAGAAGTGCACTCAAGATTGACCTTATGAAGGCCTATGATTCGACGAGTTGGGATTTCATTGTACATTGTTTGAAGTGTTTTGGAGCCCCTCAACAATTTGTCCATTGGATTCAAGTTTGTCTTACTAGTCCCCAGTTTTGCATTGCTCTCAATGGTTCCTTGATGGGTTATTACTCAGGCAAGAAGGGTCTAAGGCAAGGAAATCCAATTTCTCCTTACCTATTTGTGTTGGCTATGGAGGTGCTCTCGTTACTTTTGGCTGAAGCGGTCGGTAGATTTCCTAGATCTGGTTTCCATCCTCGATGCCAAGCTTTAGGTCGTACTCAATTGTGTTTTGCAGACGATCTACTCATCTTTTCTGCTGCAAATTCTACTTCCATCAAAGCTTTAGGAGTTTGAAGAGCTCTCCGGGTTGAAGGCTAATCCCCTTAAGAGTTCTTTTTTCTGCTATAGTATCTCGGCTGAAACTAAGTTGGAACTTCTAAATTTACTGCAGTTGGCTAAAGGTAAGTTGCCTATGAGATACTTGGGTGTCCTGTTAATTACTTTTAGATTTCTACTGTTGATTGTGAAAGTTTGGTAGCTAAATTCACATCTAGAATTGATTCTTGGTGCTCCAAACATCTATCCTTTGTTGGCAGAGTACAACTCATTTCTTCAGTTTGGTTTAGCATCCAAGTCTTTTAGTCCAGTGTTTTTATCCTTCCTAAAGCTGTTATTATTCTTTTAGAACATAAACTAAATTGGTTTCTGTGGTGTGGTAAGCATGATATGGCTAAGGCTAAGGCTAAAGTTTCATGGGTAAAAGTATGTGTTCCAAGACAAGAGGGTGGTTTGGGTTTAAAAAGGATAGATGTTTGGAATAAGGCGGCTATGTTTAGGCATATTTGGAATCTCTTCTCTCGGGCCGATTCCCTGTGGGTGGCATGGGTGAAGGAAAATTGGTTGAGGGGGAGGAGTTTTTCGCAAATCCCAATTCCTCAATCTTGTTCTTGGTGTTGGAAACAGCTCCTTAAACTTAGAAACCTTGCTAAGAGGTTTTTAAGTTTTAAGGTGGGAGATGGAAGGAAAATCTTTCTTTGGTTGGATGTGTGGCCCCCGGATGGATGTCTTTTAGATAGTTATGGTACTCAGGTCATTTATGGTGTCGGTAACTCGTTGAATGCTAAACTTTCTACTATTATCCGCAATGGTAATTGGTTTTGGCCTTTTGCTCGGTCAGATAAAATTGTTGAGTTGCAAAGTAAGCTTCCTGGGGTAGTTATTGGAGTCAAAATATGATGCTGGTTTATTTTATTGGCTATAATCTGTCGACAAAAACACTGTCATATCAGGGGCACCATAATTTCAGAAGACCATATTGAAGAATATTTAATCAAGAATGGAAAGAGCTTAACAAGGCAATTGATCAAAAAAGAAAATGGTTGAACAAGGCAATGTATCTTCTAGAGAATGATAGAATCATTTCTGAAGAATTTACAACTCAGCAAAAAATTGACTTCCTTGCAAACCGTCCAAACGGCCAAAATCAGCGTAAGGACACTAGCCACAGAAAGTCAGAGTTTGATACCTATCCGGACGGTCCATCGAACATGAACCACCGAGAGCTCCTCTTAGCTACCTATGCAGATGGCTCAGCGGACGCGAACCACTGAGAGCACTTGTTTGCGAGGATGTCCAAACGCAAAAGTGAAAAACTGCGGACAGAGAAGCTTTTCCCTACAATCATCTGGACCCCAGGTTAAGCCGTCCAGACACCCTTCAGTAAAACATAGGGTTTAACAAACCTTTTTGGTGTCTTAGAAGGTTACGGCTCCCTCGAAGTAGCCATTAGAGATCACGGCTCTCTCGAAGTAGCCTTTATCCATTTTCCTTTGTTCTTTTATTATTTGATTGCATCAAAAGCTAAGATTATACTTTTTACCTACCACCCTTTAAATTTTTTTCTTATCTCTCATTGTTGTTATGTCGAAAAAGTGAAACCTTGAAGCTCTCTTCCACTCGGATCGCTCTACAGCTGCTCTAGCTCTTCGTCTTTGTCTATTGAGGACAAAGGCCCTAACCTAAGGTAGTATTTTTTTTCTCCTTATCTTTCTGAGTAGTCTTATAACTTGTATTGTTATTAAATTATTAGATTTTTTTATCCAAATGGTTAATTTATGATTGTGATGCATGTGTTACTCTATATTGTGTTACTATGTAGTATCTTAGATGTACGCTTTCACAGCAATGGACATTTAATATCTAGTCATGGGTTTGGTTGTGAGTGTGACGTCGTGTAGTGTAGAGTCTGTAGATTGATGTAGGCTTCATGATCATAGGTGCATTTGTAGCATTTCATTTAATGCTCAAAGCCCCCTAAAAAAATTGAGAAATTTGGGCAGATTTCTAACTAAATCCACCTTGTCCAAAAACAAAGAGTAAACCTAAGATCGACTCGTTTCATAACACCTTTCACCTACCACTCTTCAATTTTTTTTTCCTTCCTCATTAATGATATGTTGAAGCGTTGAGGCCTGAAAGCTCTTTTCCACTCAGACTACTCTACAACTCCTCTTACTCTTCATTTTTGTTTGTTGATTATGGAGGACCTGACTTGAGGTAGTTATTTCTTTCTCCTTATCTTTCTAAGCAATGTTATAACCTATACTGTTATTAACTTATTAGTTTTTTTGGATCCAAATGATTAATGTATAAATGTGATACTTGTGTTACTATGTTACTATGTAGTGTCTTGGGTGTAGGCTTTCATTGCAATGGACATTTAATGTGTAGATGTGGGTTTGGCAGTGAATATGACGTTGTGTAGAGTAGATTATGTATATTGGTGTAGGCTTCATAATCATAGATGCATTTGTAGCATTTTATTTAATGTTCAAAGCAGCCTAAAAACTTGAGAAATTTGGGCTGGTTTCTAACTAAATCAACATGGCAAAAAAAAAAAAAAAAAAAAAAAAAAAAAAAAAAAAAAACCTAACATTAAACCTAATATTGACACATTTTGCAATACTTTTCACCTTCCACCCTTCAATTCTTTTTTTCTTCTTCCTCATTCCTACTATCCTAAAGCAGTGAAGGGCTAAAAGCTCTCTTCCACTTGAACTATTCTACAGTTTCTCTTGCTCTTCACCTTTGTTTGTCAAGGATGGATCGGAGGACCTGACTTGAGGTACTTTTTTTTTTATTTTATTTTATTTTTTTTAACTTGTATTTTTGTTAGCTTGTTAGTTTTTTGGATTCAAATGATTAGTCTATATGTGTGATGCATGTGTTGCTATATAGTGTAAATGTATAGATATAGGTATGGCTATGAGTATGACATCATGTGATGTAGAGTCTGTAAATTGGTGTAGGCTTTATAATCATATATACATTTATAGCATTTCATTTAGTGTTTAAAGCCTCAAAAACTAGTCAAAATGCCAAGTTATATAGACTAGTAGAGTGGTAGTGGTCAATGGATCATTTAATGGTAAAAATATTTCTACTAACTTTCTAAGAAAAATTACAATTGCTAATAGTTTCCAAGTATCTACCACTAAATAGCCACTAAGAAAAATGTCAATCTACCAATAAGAAAAATATCAGTAGCCATGATATTACAATGTCAATCAACTACATATAGTTTCTAAGTATTATCATGTATTAACATTTTTATACATAAATGTGCTACTAAGAGACATTATGTTTATATATAAAGGTGCTACTTGATATATCAAAATAGATGATCTGAACAACAAATTTTAATAATAATAATAAAAAAAAAAAAAAAAAAAAAAAAAATTGCACTGCATCTAGTCAATACTCATTTTATCAATGAAAAGTTGTTTTTTCTTATTCTAACAAGATTCACATTTTCATTTTTTGATAAGGCCTTCTTTATACTAATAACAACTATCAGAATATGTTAATAATCTGATTAGAATATGTGTCATCAGCTATGAGTTGTTTAGTGTGAAAAGTCTTAAAACTAATAAATAAATAAATTTTCATGTTTCCAAAAAATCTTAGACTACATCATGGGTAAGTCAAAAACAATTGATGCATTTTTTAAGAAAAAGATGCTAAATCAAATTATAAAATTTATTCCTCAACATCTAATCCTCAGACTTCTTCTCCTAAGTAACGCCCTTCTAAGATACCAAGAATTGAATCTCAAGAAGTTGAGTCAGTTGGCATTTCTACCCTACAACGTGATCCAGTGTTACATCCTTAAATATGGGAATATCTAGTTAATCAGGATGAAATTAAACATGCTTATCTTAAAGCCGGTCTATATAGATTCACTCTTTCTAACTGTTCTGGATATCCGTTTTCGTGAACTAAAAAAAATCGCGGGATATTTCAATCATCTTGGTATAAGATGTTTCATTAGTTAGAATACTCTCTTCCAAAAGATGCTGCTTATTGTTTACCCTGCTATCTTTTCGGTAAAAGGTCAACGGGAGAGCCTAAAGGTAATGCATTTATTATTGAAAGATTTCGTAATTGGGAAAGGTCAATGATAGTATGCATTGTAATTTCTTGTTCCATATGGGAAAGGACCATGCTCACCTCATAATAATGTTGTTAACTGTTGTGGCACTTTGATGAACCAGTTTCAACATACTTATAAAGTGATAGATAAGCAAACTTCATAACAAAAATTGAACAATCAACTGTGATTGAAAACTTCAATTGATTCTATTCGGTATTTAACATCTCAAGGATGTGCTTTTAGAGGTCATGATGAGCATCCCAATTCAAGAAAAAATCATGAAAATTTTCCTGAGTTAATAAAACTTATGTCCATGTACAATGAGAAAATTGCTAAACGTATCTTAAATGCTCCACAAAATACTAAATATACTTCACATCATATCTAAAATGAGATTTTATGTCTTGGCAAGGAGAGTACGAGAGGCAATTCGTGAAGAAATTAGTGATTCAAAATTTTGCATTATTGTTGATGAGGCATGCATGAGATGAGTCCAAGAGAGAACAAATAGCTATTGTTTTGAGATTTGTTGACAAATATGGTTTTATACAAGAACACTTCGTTGATCTTGTACATGTTAAAGATATATCACCATTGACTCTAAAGAATGAAATATATGTTGCTCTTTTATCGATATTGTCTTGATATTCAAAATTTTCTCATACAAGGGTATGATGGTGCTAGCAATATGCGTGGTGAATGGAAATGATTATAGTCATTATTTCTTAATGATTGTCTTTATGCATACTATGTACATTGTTTTGCTCATCGATTATAATTAGCATTAGTTGTTGCATCTCGAGATATAGTTTATGTTCATGAGTTCTTCTCAAATTTAAATTTCATTATCAATGTGGCTAGTGCTTCATGTAAACTCTATGATGAACTAAATGCTGCTCAAGAAATAGATATCACACATTTAATAGCTATTGATGAACTTGAAATTGGAAAATAAGCTAACCAAATTGGAACTTTGAAACAAGCTCGTGATTCTCGTTGGGGTTATCATTTTCATTCTATTTATAGCCTACTAAAAATGTTTGGTACTACTTTTTCAATGCTCAAAAAAGTTATAAAACAAAAATCCACTTACTCTCAACGTGAGGATGCTAATGCTACTTATAAAATGATTACATCATTCCAATTCATATTTATTTTACATTTGATGAAGGAAATCATGGGTATCACTAGTAGTCTTTTATATTTTATGCGAAACCATTTTACATTTCATTTTAAATTCAATTACTATTATAGACTTTCAATTGCAAAAGATTGATAGTAAATTTGGTGAAGAGGCAATGAAACTCTTGACACTTAATTTAGCTTTGGATACAAAGGATACCTATAAATGTTTCAGCATTGACCATATATTTTCTCTTAATTTTTTTGAGCAAGAGTAAATTAATTTGAGATTTCAACTGAAGCAAATTGAACTCAATGTTCTTAAGCATCTGAATTTTTATTTTTATTTTTATTTTTATTTGATAGATTGATTCATCTTGTTTTGACTCTTCTAATGTCTACAACGACTACCGGATGAGAATTTTCAACTAAGAAAGTTGTTAAAAAAAAACTTCATAACAAAATGGACGATGAGCTTTTTGCAAATAATTAAGATGTCTATATTAAAAAGGAAATTTCTAGGAGCTTCAATTTAGATTTGATACTTGATGATTTTGTTTCAATAAGAAAATGTATGATACAATTTTAGACACCTTGTATTTTTGTATTTTTCTTTATTTGTGTATTAGTGTCTACATGTTAACTTACTAATATATTAATTATGGCATATATTTATGAAGTCTAGTAAATATATTTTGTGTGTTTTAATTTCTATTTTGAATTGTGTTTGCATACTTTTATATAGTATATAAATAGAACCAAAAAAAAAAAATCTTCTCATTACATTTTATTATTTTAGTTCCGCTCCAACCAAGACAACTTTTTGGCTTTGCCACTGGTCAGGGCAGAAACTAAACAAGGAGAAACGTCAATTTTCTTCAAAAGAAACACAAGCTAGGAGGCCAAGAAACAAATTTTGGAGATCTTCGAAATTCAGGTTATGCAAAGATATGACAAGTACCTAGGACTATCGGCTTTAATTGGCAAGTCTAGATAATAGGTGTTCAAGAGCATAAAAGATAAGGTGTGAAAACAACTAAATGATTGGAAGCTAAAGTTCTTATTGCAAGCAAGGAATGAGATCTTATTGAAAGTGGTGGTCCACGTAATCCTTATGTATAGTATGAGCGTCTACCTCCTACCAAAAACTTTGTGCAATACGTGTAATTCCATAATGCATATGTTTTGCTGGGAACATCAGGAGAAAAAAAAAAAATCAAAGATCCATTGAATGAGTTGGAAGAAAATGGAGTATTCCAAGGCATGGGATTCAAGGACTTCTTAGTGTGTTTCAACAAAGCACTATCAGATAAGCAATGTTAGAGATTATTACAAAAGCTTGATAGAGGCAAAATATTATCATAGGAGAACAATTCTAGAGGCAACACTATGCAAACATCCTTCTTTTGAATGGCAAAGCATTTTGTTGGCATGCGACTTACTCAAACATGGACTCATTTGGAGAATTAGAGATGGATCATGTTTTAAAATTTGGAGTGATAGATGATTGCCAACACCAACAACCTTTTCTATTCAGTCACCTAAAAGAATATTAGTAGAGGATGCTAAAGTGATGGAACTTATAGATCAAGAAACTAAATGGTGGAACACTATGTTGCTTAAATAAATTTTTAATGAGGATGAGGTGTCAATTGTTTGCAAGTTTTCACTAAGTTTTTATAGACAACAAGATTTATTTATTTGGAGAGGCACCACAACAAGAGAGTTCTTTGTACGTAGTGTTTATTATATGGAGAAAGAAAGACAAGACTTGCTGAGAGCATTCACATTGAACTCTTCAAAATTTCTCTAAATTTATCTCTAAAAATCTACTTTAATTGATTTAGCTAGCCACCTTTCAAAACTATTAAACATCAAACTCTCTAAATATTTCACTTCTTTAACTAACGATTCTATTTTATTGATGAAAATAACTTTTGGACTCTTTGCATTAAAAATCTACTTTAGTTGAGAGGAAAGAAAAAAAAAAAAATTAAATAACTTCCACTTTTAGGCTCTTTGTATTGAGCATAAAAGCATGAAGTTAAATTTAACATTGAGTGAATAGTTTGTTAAATGGCATGTTTTGTGAGTTTTGTGAATATTTTAGAGAAAAGCCAAAAGTAAAGAACTCAATGTGAATGCTCTGATAAAAGAAAGATGAAAACGATCGGGATGTAGTGAAATTTGGGGAGCCATTTGAAACCTCAAGATACCTAATGCTGTGGAGAGATTTATTGAAGAGCATGCAATGACCTACTAACCAAAGAGAATCTGCTGAAAAGAGGTATAATAAAGGAATCTTCATGTCCTATTTGTGGTATAAATATTGAAAAAATTACACATATCTTATGGAGTTGTCCACCAGCGATGAATGTGTGAGGAGCTTATAGGAAAAAGTTCCATAAAAGTTATTGTAGTGGATCTGATTTCCTGCAGGTTTTGGATGAGATGTCAAATAAATGTACTATTGAAGAATATGAACTATTTATGGTGATTTCAAGGAAAATCTAGTTTAGAAGAAACACAATAGTTCGTGGGGGGGGGGGGGGGGGGGGGGAGTTCCTTTATTCTAACCTAGTTGTTCAAGGGACAATTGAGTCTTTTAAAGAATGCAAGAAAGTAAATGCAAAGAAAAGTAATCAACCCAAAGAAATTGTTAGTGAGAACCAAGAAGGTGGAAAGCTCCTCATAGCTGGTTTTCAAAAAGTGAATAGGGATGTGGCATTGGATACGTTAAATGGGTGTATTGGAATAGATATCATTACGATGGATCATGATGGATGTATAATTGTAGTTTAAAAGCTTGACCAAATTGGCAAGCTTAGAACCTGTTGTGGCGAAGACTTTGGTTGCTTTATATGTACGTAGTTGGGTTTAGTAGAGACTTGGGACTACAGAATATCATTGTGGAAGGTGATGCGTTCCAAGTAATGAATGCTGTGAAATCTACAGGCCAAAACTGAAATAGATGTGAACAAATAATAGAGGACACATAGGAGTGCTTAATTGGATGAACAACTGGCAGATTAGACACATTAAAAGAGACACAAAGTCTGCTGCCCATAGTTTAGATGAAGCAGTAGTTAAACAAGTCATATATGAAGTTCGGACGGAATAAATTCCTAATTATGAATGAAATCAAATTTTCTCTCAAAAGATCAAAACATACAAAGAAAGAATTAGGACCAATTTGGTCTACTACCAATAATTGCTAAACCCACTAAAAGAAAAATCAACTTGAAAATTATTTTCAAATACATCGACACAAGTACTCATGCATCAGACTGTTGTCATGTAGAGATGAAACTATTAGGGGTAATTACCTTTTTCCCCCATCAACTACCAGCCATTGTCAACATGGCCCCATGAACTGACACCTCGACTAAAAGAGAGCATCCAACTACCAACTTTACATACTTTGCCCCATTCCGTCAGTTTAATTCATAAAAAGACTTAAATACCCTAACTCAAATTCAAAAATGACATAAATGCCCTCAACTTTTTTAAACATATTAATTTTAATATTTTTTTTATTAATTACTGTTCGATGGCATTTTGGTCTTTAAACCAAAATTAACTCCCAAAAATAGAATATTTCGTCCAAGTTAACGGGATTTCTTGACGAAGGTGGACAAAGTATGTAAAGTTGGTAGTTGGATGCTATCTTTTGGTTGAGATGTCAGTTCATGGGGGCATATTGACAATGGCTGGCAGTTGATGGGGAGAAAAGGTAATTACCCCAAACTATTGGAAAAAGAAACTCAAATTCGATTCATAGTGTGCAGCTAGATGCACCTACCAATTAAATTAAACATGTCAAAATACATTAATAAATTAAAAAAACAATAGAAAAAGGATAACCCGAATAAAGTTCAAAAATAACGAAGATGACATATAACTGTACGTATGCGCATGGGCATGTCGTGGTTTTCAAATATAATAACATCAATAAAAACAAAGGACAGCAACTAATTAATAACAATTAATTCGAAAGTAGTAGATATTCTGGTTCCAAGTTCCAATGCCAAAGTACAATGAATACTACCCTTGATTAGCCTTTACGTTCATGGCAAATTGGCAAGGGCACCGACTTAGCTTGTTTGTATGTGAAGAACATTACAACTTTGAAAAATGGAGTGATGTATCGATCATTCAATTAAGACTCACTAGTCTTCATTGAATAAGCATCGATACCTATTCCTATACTCTCTCTCTCTCTCAAAACCAAATTTGTAAATCTGCATGTGATGCTTTGATTATATTCTTATCACCCTAACCACGGCAATGTACTCTATCTTGTTCAATATTCCAAATAGCTTGAGTAGATTTGTACCTTTCGGTGCATTTGTTCCAAGATGACGACTCTTACGATACTTTTAAGGTACGTTTAGGATTGCGATTTCGTAGGTAGAAAGTATGATTTTAAATCAAATCGTAGAAATAAATTGTTTGGAAATTACGTTTTTAAAAAATTGCGATTCACAAACAAGGTGGTTTTTTTTTTTTTTTTTTTTAAACACAAAATTTTAAATGTTAATCTTCGATTTTAAAGGCCAAACTGTAATTTTGTCAAATGCTTAACTGGGTTTTTAATTAAAAATCACTTTTTTAAATTGCATATTATAAAATCGTTATTTTTAATCGCACTTTCTGAAATCGCAACTCATACAATTAAATGAGATTTAGCTTAGGTACCGTAATAAATAAATTAAAAAGAAAAAAAAAAAAAAAAAAAAGATAGCTGATTTCCAATGCCGACATTCTGTTAAATAGCATCATTAATTAGTGTTGGATAAAATGCTGATCCACTCAAACCCACTTGTTGGAAGGTGACAATTAGGTGCACGTGGGTGACTCAATCGTGGCCAAAAACCATACAAATCTTTGATGAGATATCTGGATTTATTTTAAAAAGAATTATTTCTTCTTCTTCTTTTTCCTTTTTGGTTGTATCAATTTAAGGATATTACAAAGCCTTGATCAGAATCACACGATCTCTAAACACAAACAAACAGCAATTTGGTATGATAAGAGATTTGGAAAAGATCGAATTTCCACTCTTTTTAGGTTAATTAATGGCACTTCTGTGGCCTAGAATGTATGTAAAAGCCCGCGTCAAATCCGCGTGCCAAAAGGTTGTGGCCATGATTCTGGCACGAGGAGAAAAAGATACTTCAAATTGGTACCACTAATTAAGCTCCCACATTAATATATTGTTATTAAATTTTTGTAAAATTAATTATTGGGTTATCTAATCAAATCATGGGACTAAAACACTAGAAATTAATTTGATTTTGATAAAGAAAATTCGATCAAAATGGTGGCAGTCAACGGTTCTTCAACGGTCCAAACTTCCAAGTATTATGTACTCTTTGGGTAGGTAAAGACTAAAGAATAATATATATATATAACTTTTGAACAAGTGCATATAAGAAGGTTCCCTAGCAATTTACTCTTTGAAATAAGCCTTGTATATATATATATATATAGTTCAACTAATCATGCTAGTCAAGATTCAGAGCTTCAAACATTGAACGATGGGTCAAATGAATCTGTTCCTGCCCGTTTCTGGTCCTACTGACAATTTGCACCTTAACTACCACCAAGAACCAATTAAGTCTGGGTCAAAAAGTTTGTGAATGTGAGGCATGTGGAAGTTGACTGCAATGAATTTATTACATTTGGGTCTTTCTCTTATTTTTATTTTATTTTAAAAATTAATCATTAAGTCTCTAGAATCTACATGCGAGAGATGACAGAAAAAGAATAGAAGATTACAAAAAAAAAAAAAAAAAAAAGTATTTCTCATAAATAAAATATACGTTTAAATGCAGTTAATAATTAGTTCGATACAAGGAGACAAATAGAGTAGCTCATAGGGTAGCCAAGGAATTAAGCGGTTTCTCTTATGGACGAACGAGTTCATATGGAGGAAGGCCTTCTTAGTATTCTTGATATTGTAACTGTTGAACGCAATAATCTTTAAATTCTACATCTATGAAACGTTTGTGTGATTAAATTAAAATAATAATAATTAGTTCGACACAGTTTTTCTCCAAATTGAGTTAGAAATCACATACATTTTGAATGCATGTTAATCAGTTTAATAAATTGAATCGGAGAAAATTGTTGGATTACCTAAAAACTGTGGTATTGGACCGTTTTAATCCATAAAATCTGGAGCCCCATTCAAATTGCTTCCGGCTCGATTTCCTCTTTCACCAATGGAGTTTTAATGCTACTTTCTCAACCATGGCCCGACCCGCTTTTAGGAACCTGCAATGTGCCTTTAGATTGGGCCTTGAATTGGGCCAGTCCCATCAGCTAATGGGACAAATTAGCCTCTCTTTTTTTTTTAGCCCAAACAAAGACAACCCATAAAATCAAGGATGTCCGCGAGTGGGAGAACCAAAAGACATCAGCCACAGGATTACATTTACAAAACGGGGTATTTTGCAAACTATTATATTTTTATCTTATAATTATTCAACAATATTGATGTGATATTTTAAATTAACCATTAAATCTTTTTTACAAGGATTAGTCAAGAGTACTACGCCAGCCTTATTAGATGAATTTAAAACACTGGAGAAGCAAACAGATATAGGAAACAATGAATCATACGTATTTCAAACACGTTATGTCCACTACCTTAATAGATTCCGTTAGTATGACGCTGACTTAAATATGAAATGTGTTATAATTTTATTGGCTCTAACAAAATAAACTCAAAGGTCCCTTAAATATGCCAAATAAATAATATGTCTATGTAGTTTTTTTCTAAATAATTTTTTTAAAAAAAAAAAAAGAAAAGAAAAGAAACAGAGAAAAAAAAAAAAAAAAAAAAAAAAAAAAGACAAGTGGTCAATAGTTGTGTAATACAGTAGCCAAATATCATTTATTTCCCTTATTTATTTATTAATTGAGCAAGCTTTTCAGAAAGAAGTCAAATCCATTCAACGGCCCAATCAGGTCATCCCTATGTTGGGCTCATATAGTGGATTAGTGATAGAGCCACATGGGGAGATCAGGGGTAAATTTGCCTGCTGCCTATAGGCAAGAGAGTTTTCAAGTGATTGGATCAATGGCCCATTAAGGATAATATACATTGACAAAAGTTAAACGGCCAAAAATCTTTCCATAACTAAATAAAAATACACCACAGTTCTAAATACTCGTATAATAATAATAATAATGAAACAACATAATATTTGCATTCCCATAAATAAACACATTCTATATTATCAACATAGCATAATATTTGTGTTTCCATAAATAAACACAAAGAGAAATGCTTGGTGTCCCACTCACATCCCACTCCTATCACATCCCTGTCTACGTGGACCAATAATATTGTTAAAAAATCAGGGCCCCACTACACTCTCTCTAATAGCTTACACTTTAACTAATATTGCTTTTATTGAACTCTTTAATCCTTGCTTTACTTTTACTCCCTTTGTAAATAATATTTACAAGTGAAAATGCGAATCTTCGGCTCAATAAGTAAACATCTAATCAAAATTAGTGTATGAAGTGAGCACTGAAGCTTTGTCATAAAATTCTTTCATTCCTAGAGAAAATACCATTTTGAAAATATTTTTTATCCGGTCTTTCCTTTCGTAAAAGCTTTTTTTCAAAAAAATAAAAATTCTTTCTTTTAGAAAAACAATATTATCATACACTTGTCATAAAATATTTCTGTTTAGTTTCGTGGTAAAACTAAAAATATTCTTTACTTTATCTATTGAACGGAGATTTAAACTTTTTAAAATTAAATATACTCTCTCTTTCTAAGTTTTACCCTGTGAAAAGTTTATAGCCCAATTGACACTCTCAAAAGATACCTTGAGAGAGGATGTGACACCATGATTTATAAAATGCCTAGGTGAAAGAAATCTTCGCGATGTGGAATACTTTAGCATGCCCCCTCATGTGTGGTAACTAGTGGCCAAACATGTGGGCGATAATGAGAGGAAAAGTCCCATCATCTGGCTTTGATACCATGTTGAATCACCATTTGCCCAAAAGCTTAAATTTTTTGGACAATTGGTGATTTAAGCTTTTAGGCAAGTGGTGATTTAACATGGTATCAAAGCTACTTTTTGTGGACTTTAGTGTTTTCTCTTTCTTTTTTTTAGTGTTTTCCCGCAGGGGTCTTTTACTGTGGATCAGCATAGCTTGTGAAAGAGTTACGCCAACTCAAAAAGAACTTCTCTCACAAGACTTCCACCAAATTTGATTTCCATAAATAAAATTTCTGACCACAACGAAAGGATTTGGCTTCAGGTTTACGACCATCATTGTTAGTTGCGGGTTTGGGTTCTTTTAACGGATAGTCTCCGCTCTCCGGTCGCCACTTTTAGCCTCTCTCGCTATTCATTGGCGAATCTTGGCACAATGTGGTTTGGCTCTTCACAGGATATATGGCTAATTTCCATTTCTAACCATCATTGTCAGTTGCGGCTTTGGGTTCTTCTAACAAATGGTCTCCGCTCTTCGGCTGTCACTTTCAGCATTTTTCATTGGCATCGTTTTGATCCAACCATCGATTTCGGCTGCATTTAAATCCAATTTCCTATTTTCAAACTCAAGCTTTGAGAACCTTCCACCTTGAGTTTTGGGGGGGGTGTTAGAATATACGGAAAATATATTATATTTTTCGTATATTTCGTATGTGGTTGATATTGTAATATTATCTATTTACAGGACCACACTTTGTATTTACTCTAAACGGACCTTTGTATTATAGACAAACAAGTCAATGAGCACAATATAGCCCTTAAAGCTAATTCGTAGTGGTGGACGTAGGTATCTAACACTAAACTACCCGTAATTCCAAGGAAATTTATGACCACAACAGAAGGATTTGGCTTCAGGTTTATATTGTGTTGTAGTATTCTCTGTCTGATTTACCAAGTTAATTTCTTGTCGCTTTTGTTAATTTTCCTTTTCTTTTCCAAATAAATAAATAAAAAATCATATCTTTTGGATTTTTTATTTTTTATTTTTTTTTGGTGATATGCGGCTCAATTCATTGGCGAATCTTTGCACAATGTGGTTTGGCCCATCATATATAGGATTTACGGCTAGTTTCCATTTCCGACAATCATTATCAATTGCGGCTTTTGGTTCTTTTAACAGATAGTCTTCGGCCGTCACTGTCAGTCTTTCTCGCTATTCATTGACGAATCTTGAAACAATGTGATTTGGCCCTTCATAGGGTTTACGGCTAGTTTCCGTTTCCGACCATTATTGTCAGTTGCGGCTTTGGATTCTTTTAACAAATAGTCTCCATTCTTCGGCCGTCACTTTCAGTCTTTCTCACTGACATCATTTTGATCCAACCATCAATTTCAGCTCCATTTAAATCCAGTTTTCTATTTTCAATCTCAAGCTTTCAGAACCTTCCACCTTGAGTTTGAAGGGGGGTGTTAGAATATACGAAAAATATATTATATTTTTTTGCATATTCTTTATTTGGTTGATATTGTAATATCCTCTATTTACAGGTTAATTGTAATCACATCATGGTGATTTGATTACTATACTTTATATTTACTCTAAACCCTATAAATATGGACCTTTATATTATAGATAAACAAGTCAACGAACACAATGTAGCCCTTAGGGCTAATTCGCAATGGTGGACTTAGGTGTCTAACACCGAACCACCCATAATTCTTTATGTTCATTTCTCTTTATTGCTTTCGCTTTTATTATTCTATTTTAGATTTCTTCATACCCATTGACCATACTAGTACATTTAACCCTCATGCAACTGAGGTTGATGCACCTGATAGGCCAGGATACTTACATACATCATGTGGTCATAGGATGCACACTAAACTGGGGAGACCTTTCCTAATCGGCCGTGAATAAGCACCATATCATCGTGCCTTGGTGGTCTTTTTTGCACGCACGTAACGGACACTCAGCTATGCTCGATGAGCATTATTTTTTGCCTCAAAATCCAATGTTTTTCTATCTGAATCAGTGTTTTAAGTTATTTTTTTGTTATTATAGGAAATATTTTTGTTATAGTTTTAGAAAGGTTTTCAGTGTCAACATTTTTCCAGATCTACCAAGACTCCTAGTTCGATTCATAGTCTTATTTTATGTAATAATTTGACTTTCGTCATTTTTGGTTAAAGTGAGTTTTGTTTAGCTATTTAAGTCAAGCTTTTGGGCTTAGTTCAGCGCTTCAAATTTGAATAAGATTTTAATATTATCAAAGTTATTCACTGTTTCCTTGAATGATTGGGGTTTGTTTGAATTATTTTACAATCTTTAATCTATAATTTTTATTTATTATTCTACGCCGTCAAAATCATCTTAGTTTTTATCATTGTCACAAAAAAAAAAAAAAAAAAAAAAAAAATCTTTAATCTATAATTTTTATTTATTATTCTACGCCGTAAAAATCATCTTAGTTTTTATCATTGTCAAAAAAAAAAAAAAAAAAAAAAAAAAAAGGAAGAAAAAATGGTTTAAGCTTAACCTTGACTTTCAACGGTTACCGGCCCGGTTTAGAAAGCCAATCTTTACCAAGATTTGGCTTGAGCTCAAACAGAGTCCAACACTACTTGTAGCACATGGAGTCACAGAAGGACCCAAGGGGGTGGGTGGCCCTCCAAGGCTCCCACCCCCTCTTCCTCCAAAAAAAAAAAAAAAAAAAAAAATTAATACAATTCAACGGCTTTAAAGTTAAGCAGTTTAGTTCGTAGTTCTGTCCCTGCGTGGAGTGAAAAAACTTTCCCAATAAGATACTCGATGATCCATTTGGCTGCTAAAAGTCCTAAAAAAATAAGTACTGGTTTGAATTTCTCTTAGATATAGCAAGTTTTTTTTTTCTTTTTCTTTTTCAAATGATTTCTCAGTAATATTATACAAAATGAATCATGATATCATGATATAAAATGTATAAGGCGTGCTGGCAGTCTTCTTCAGGCGTGGACTGTGGTGGTAGGAGTGTTGAATTTTGAATCAGATCCAACTTTTTTGATTAGGCTAATTATGATTAAGCTTGAGATTACTTGGAGGAAAAGTCTGAAACTTTCTGAATAGTAGTTTGGGGTACTAGTACTTTTTCTCTTTAATTTTGTCCATTGCTGCTTCAAGATTTGCAGATAGCATCATATTTACACAACTTTTGCAAGTGGCCTCATGATGCTTGTGACAATTGGTGTATGTTGTTTACTCCTCCACACTGTTTTCAGGTGAGATCGATAGATTTACCAATCTTGAAAAAAGTCATTTGTTTGGTAGACCAAAACACGTGAACACTGTGATCTTAGGTAGGACTCACATAGATAGCTAGGCCAACCAAATGCTTGAATCACCATAATTCATGTGACCAAGTACTGATCAGTTCTCTTTTCACTTTCTCTCATATTAGTTGGTTTGATTGCCAACACCCAACTACCCAATGGTAAAGACAAACAAGGTTGTTAGATCAAAGTCCAATTGTCTTCAAACTTGCGTGTGCATCGATCACAAGTAGCCCACAACTTTTTATCTTTTACATTAATTGTGGTGAAATCTGCAGAACCTGTTCATGTCTCTCTCTCTCTCTCTCTCTGTCTCTCTCATGGACCCAGGAACCTTAAAAGCTAAGCTATGAGTTGTAGGATTAAGGGAAATGAGATTCTTAATTAACCTCTAAGAGCCCACAAAGCCACATCATTGAAACCTGGCAAGTGGAAGGAGTAATTACTTGGGTCATCACCCTTTTAACCCTTAAAGGAATCCTTGAATAACTTTAGGGTGCAAGTTTTCAATCCCATTCACACTGCTTTTGGGCTGCTATTGGATGCTTTAGACAAAATATGAGTAAAGTGAAGGATTCAAAATGGAAATCTAAGGTCATTTATATATATATAAAAAAAAAAAAAAAAAAAAAAAAAAAAAAAAAAAGAAGGAAAGGTTAAGAGCGTGCTGAACTTTGGAAGGATTCCTGATGGCCCAACGGGGGCTTTTCAGAGTCTCTTTCTCCCTCGGATTTGTTTTGCAGTGTGAACTTGTCTTTGCATGCTGGGAAGAAAGAATAAGAATATTGAATAGATCAATTGGTTGTTTTTTTTATCGAACGAGATGAGGCTAAATTCCTTATCTCAAACCTCAAGGGATAAGAAAGATTGCCGCCTGCAACCTGTTTTGCTATTCCCACCTATCATTTAGGCCTGCAGATAAGAAAATTGTAGAACCTCCTAAAGTGATGGGTGACCCCAGATGCTTCCTTTTTCCTTCTTTTTTTTTTTTTTTTAATAAATAAATAAATAATAATAATGCATGTATCTTTAGCTTAATTAGCTAGCTTAATCGATCTTGCATCCCAAGCCCCTTTGTTTGACTTTATTAACTTTGGTCACTGATGTCAGGATCTATAGTAATTTAGATGGCACAAGTGAGAGAGTATACATAAAACTCACTCGCTTGAGTAAACATTTATTTTAACAAGAAGATCTTCTATGAACGCTATTTAACAATTTAGATGGATAATTATTGAATTTTACCGATGGCCCTCTTGGTATTCGACAATAAAGATGCAAAAAATAAGGCCAAAAATGGCTTTATTCCTGTACGGATACTTAGATGCATATAAGTAAATTGGAATCCTCTACAATTCTCCTACACTTAGAGGTCTTCAATTAAGGCCAACGATTCTTAACACGATCTACGAACTCGACATGGAATTAACGAGATTTAAGCTATTTAATTAAATAGGTCGAATTAAAGTTAATCTATATAGTCTTATACTCGTGTTTCGAAACACGAAAACAAATTGTTACCCGTACGAACTCTCTATAGAGTTCATTTTTCCAAACAGATGGATTCCATGGAAGGTCTCTCACAGTTAACTGCTAATTGCACGGGGAAGCAATTGCAGAGATCTCCAGTATCCCTGAAATTACTCTATCTCTTCGAGGTTGGAAGGGACACCAAAAGTCAAAAAGAATTGTACAGGACTACTGGCCATGATAATTCCATATGCATGGACAACAGTTGCAAGGACGTAAGCATATATAGTTTTCATGGATTATATGGATGGCAGCATTGGAAAGTTAAGGAAGCAAGTTGGGCATCCTTTTCTATGTATTATTGGTGTGTCATGATTGGTTAGCATTTTGGATGTCCCTATCCCAAACGAAATTTGATATCAAATGCATGAATACACACACCCAAGGGATTGGAATTTAGGAAGCAATTTCATCTTTACATGACATTTGAAATGAGACCACTTAATCAAACTCTCGAATCTTGATGATGAGCAAATATAATCTTTTTAATGATTATGTTTGTAACAACGCTTCAGTACTATATTGGAAAGAGATAAACAATTTACAAAAAGTGAGTGATTTATAAGAAATAGTCACGAGTGTTAAGTTCTATATTACTTAGTTACTAGATGAAACTAGACTTTATAAAAAATTCTAAGAAAGCTTCAAATTGACTAATCCTTTTTAAGAGTGGTATAGCCGTTTGGACGATGCCGCCAGAAAAGATTTCTAACTTTTTTTTTTATTTGATTTTTTATTTCTTTAAAATCTCTACAATACCTCAACACTTTCTTACTATTTTCTCTATATGTGAATTATTTTAATAATTGGGAACGAAAAATAGGATAAAAAGTAGAAGAAGTAGATATTGTAATAAATTATAAAGAAATCAAGACACACATAGAACTTCTTAAAAATAAAAAAAAAAATATATATATATATATATATATATATATATATATATATATATATATATATATATATATATATATATGTTGTCAAACTTTCACATGAATTTATTTTTTCAATTTACCTAATCAAATTATCTTTCTAATTTTTTATATTTTGATTGTTCTTTTAAGTTAATGTGCCGACAAATATATAAACCGTCTTTATACATTTTAATTTTATAAAATATATACTTGTAGTTAATGTGTTGATAAATATATAGACATTTCAAAATATGAATCATTGTCGAAAACAACTAAATAAATTAAAATTTACATTTATATGTTTTAAATGATAGGTAAATAATGTTTAATTGCTCATTTATTTGTTACTTAAATTATTTAATATTTTTTACAATTAATT
Organism: Alnus glutinosa; assembly: GCF_958979055.1. Lineage (NCBI taxonomy): Eukaryota > Viridiplantae > Streptophyta > Magnoliopsida > Fagales > Betulaceae > Alnus > Alnus glutinosa. The sequence continues at coordinate 20,097,216 of NC_084899.1, read as the reverse complement.
TCTTATCCCCTCTTTGTTTTAATCTTGTCATTCCTAAACTAAAATCTTGGAGAAATGCTAGAGCATCTATTGTGATCATTCTTGGGTCCTTCTGTACTAACTTAGCACAAAAAAAAAAAATAGAGAGAGAATCGGTCTTAAGAAGAACCATGGGGCTATTCTCTTATGAGTCTTTCTTATTTTATTTTTTATTTTTTTATATTTTATCAGTGAGAAAGTTAAGTCTCCACACTTATAAAGATAAGGGTTAAATACCTCATCAGTCCCTGAATTTTAACAACTTTACTTTATTTTACTTAGGGTTCATTTTCTATTGTAGATGGTTCCTCGCTCGTTTATTAAAACTTGAGATGGTACCTCTGTCCATCTTTCGTCCATAAAACAATCGAAATTTCACGTCAAACCAATCAAAACCAGTCATATGTCATATGCCTTACCAAAAAAATTAAAAACAAAATAGAAAAATGATTTAAAATAGAAAAAAAAAATTAAAAAAAAAAAAAAAAAAAAAAAAAAACAAAAACTTTAATCTTTTATTTTTTTTTTAAAAAAAAAAAATGCAGAATGGATGGCTCTAGCCACTTCTTATTGCCGGGGAGTGATTCAGTTATCCCAATTACTATATGAGGGTGGTTCGACCAGCCTAATACCTATCACGGGGTGGCTCAACCACCCACATTGGCCAAAATGGGGGTGACTGGCCACCCCCATTGGCAAAGAGGTGGCTCGAGCCACATGCCTTCAATATTTTTTTAAATTTTTTAAATTTTTAGTATTTAAATTGTTCTTTTCATATTTTCTATTTTTTTTTTAAAAAAAAAAGTAATTTTTAATTTTTTTATTATTATTTTTTGATGAGGCATATGACACGTGGCACGTTTTGATTAGTTTGACATTGAATTATGTTAGTTTAATGGACGAAAAACAGACATAAGTATCATCTCTGTATTTAGCTATAAATGAGGTATCATATACGACACGAAATGAAACCTAGGTAAAAAAAAAATTGTCTTTAAAACCCAAACACTAACAAGGCATTTAACCTTAAAAATAAATGAGAAATGCTAAAAATTACATCCTCATCCCATTGGACTGACGTTGTAGAATCCATTAACCCTTAATTTTTTTTAATTTTTTTTAACAATGACTGATAAGCACTATGGCGTCAACCTAATAAAATGAAAGTGTAGTATCTATCATAATTTGCTTTGCATATTTCGGTTCTTGTCTCTTTAAAAATATAAAAATTTCTAAAAAAAAATAAAAGTTATCCAACAATTTTCTTATTTTATATCTCATTAAAAACTTTTATAGCTAGATCAAAAACAAAATTCAAAACATTTAACAAAAACCATAGATTGCAGTCCACATAACTGTTTAAAATATCTGCACTGAATGACCAGTGAACGAGCTTTGTACGACCAGCGAATAAAATCATTGATTGCAGTCCACATATGTTTTTGTTTCTTCTTCGCCATAACCACATAATCTTTTGAAGACAACGTGCAACGTTGTACAGACAAATTGAGATCACAGGATTCACAGATAGATATAGGTATGATAAAGAGTAATATCAGAAACGACAGGGCTGCCACAATTTACACAGAATACAGAGAGTACATTTCATATTATAGTCAAAAGACAAGACTTTAATTACACGGCTGGAAATTACAACGAAGACAATAACATAACCTTAATCTTCTCCATGGCCATGCAAGGAAAAAAAATACCAGCAGGACCAAGGTGGAGAAGCATGAAAATACAGCTAATACCCATGAACATCTGACCCACTAATCCAATACCCTAAATATGCATAAACACTTTAACTGACTGACACCTAATTAAAACGACCAACACCTCTGCAACTGTCAAAAATTTCATTGCAGTAGCTGCTGGAGACGCCAAACTGAACCTAGAATTACAAAGAGAAACAAAGAACCCAGCCAAAACAAGTGACTAAGACTTAAATATAGCTGCCCAATCAATCTCCACTGAAGGGTACTTCTCCAACCCAAAATTCTGAGTCTCATCACACTGCGAATCTGAGAAATCGAAGATTGTAATATCGGATTCTGGCGAAGAAGAGCCCGCCAACGACGATGATTCATCGGACAATGTAGGAGACATCGACGACGATGAATTCTCCACCTTACAGTCCTCCGATCCAGAAAACCCGATTTCACTATTCAATTCGACTTTCGGTGAATTATCAAGGACCGAATTCGCATCCAAAGAAGCTGAAATGGATGGCTTTGTATCAGTAACAAAACAGGGCTCCTCTGTTTTCCCCTGTTTCTGCGAATTCGCCAAGCTCTGGCAAATTGCTTGGAGCTTCGCGTCCACTGAGGAATGGAGGGGCTTGTAGTCACCGAATTCGCCTGAGATATGAGCTCCTTGATGCTTGAGATGAGGGAAATTGAGCCTGGCAAAATCTCCCCTGAGCTTATAGGCTGCCTTATCGTAAGCCAAAGCTGCTTCTTCGGCGGTATCGAAAGTGCCGAGCCAGAGGCGGGTTCGGTTCTTGGGGAGTCTGATCTCAGCAACCCATTTGCCCCAATGTCTCTGTCTCACTCCTCGGTAGAGCTTTGTGGGCTTTGGAGGAGTGCCTACATGTTTCATTGGAATGGCTTTGGGGCTCAGGAAGTCGAGGGCGCGCTGGTTTTGGTGCTGCCATTGGCTTAGCCTCTGGTTTTGGAGTGAAGCTGAAGCCATGGCAGCGATTTGCTGCTGTTGCTGTTGCTGTTGCTGTCGGAGTAGAATTTCGGCTTGGATTTGAAGAATTTGAGAGGGGGTGAGGTGATGGAGCCCTATCGACCCTGCTTGCTCAAGACCCATTTGGTTATGGCTCGAGAACCCATGAGAAAACATGTGGGTGCTCGATGGGGAGCAAAATTCAGGGTACGAGTTGGGCTGAGAGGGAGAGATTGTAGAGTAAGAGCAAGAAGGGTAAGATGTAAAAGAAGAAGAAGAAGAAGGAGAGGGAGAAGGTGGAGAAAAAAAAGAAGACGAGGTTAGCGAATCACTTTTCATAAAGGGTTGTAGTGCATTCATTAACTCTTCTTCTCCTGAAGGATCCGAGAAAATTGATGTTAAGCTGCTATTGTAAATATCTATAGCTGCTGCCATCTCTTCTCAAGAAAACACAAGCAAAAAAGATCAAAATACTTAAAATTTGTAAGGGAAATAAAAAAAAAAGGAGTTCAGTTCCTTTTAAAATCAGCCTGTTTCTTACCAAAACCAAAGAACAGGTAATTATTCTACAGAAAAGCAAGAAATACCCAGATAAAAGAAAGAAAGATAAAGTGACCTTAATAAAACCAACCCCGAGGGACAGAAAAACAAACCCTCTTAGTTGAGAAGAAGAAAAGCTAGAAAATCCTGGATCTCTATTCTGAAACACCTGGCTTTCAAAAACACCCTTCTGGGTTTGATTCTCTTTATGTTTTCACAAATATTTTTCAGTTCCAACCCAAGAAAACAAACCCCAAAAAATTTCTTGAAAGACAGACGATGACAGAAAGGGATTCAGAGAAGCGGGGGGAATCAGAGATATGGGGGGGGGGGAGAAGATTAAAGAAGGAAGCTTATCAAACACAATTTTGCAGAAAAAGCACCAAAAAGATTAGAGAAAGCGCTCTGTATGTCACTCTTTTCTTAATGTCCTCACACTCACTCTTGCATATCTGGGTTCGGCTTCTCTCTGTTTATATAGCCTCCAGCCCACGGCTTTGTCTCTCCAAAACCTCTTCTTTTCTCTCGCTCACCACGTTTTTTCTTTCTTAATTAATTGGATTAATCACCCTTTCTCCTCGTCAACTTCAAAGATACCTTTATTCGAAGAAAGCTAGCGAATGGAGCTTTGCCACGTATGTACACAGTGTACTGCTCGACTGGCAGTTGTCGGTAGCCATATGTGCGCGTACACGTGTTGATGTTTCATTCCCTGTCAGTTTGTTGACTACGTATTTTGTGGTGCTCCGCTAATCAACTTTGGAATTTAATGCGTTTTTGTCCTTTTCTACTGAAACCCCACGCTCTTGCCTTAACCACCTCAATGTTATTATTATTAAAAAACCTTTCTGGGTATTGATTCTGTGTTTTGCAGGACTAGTATACGAACAGAATAAAAGCCCAAACAAACAAAATATTGTAAATATTGTAAATTTTTAAATTACGGAATTTAAGTTGATTTTAGGCGTGAAAACGTTTGAAAAAGTCGCTTATTAAAAATGTAGCACGTTACAGTTAAGAATTAAGTATATTTTCATCAAATTCTCTTTTTATGTTATAAAAGGACTTTGAGCAGAAATTATTGTTCGAGTTTAATATAAAAAAAAAAAAAAAAAGTCTTTTGGAAGGAAATATTTTTACGACTGCTTTGATAACATGCCGCATTTTTAATATGTGATATTTTTTTAAGCGTTTTGATGCCTTGAAAATGCCTAAACTTCATAATTTGAGAATCTACGTACATTTCTTTAAAATTGTAGGGAATTCTAATCCGGCACCATCACCAATGAGGAGGATATATTGGTAAATGATTTTGTAGTGAAATTTTTGTTTGAATAATAATAAGAAGTGATTGATGTAATATAAAGTACGAAAAAAAAAATTGAAATTTTTGTAATAAAAAGGTGAAAATATTATGTTTTTTAATGATTTTTTATTTAAATAGTAATAAAAAGTTATTAATATAATATTAAAAAATATAGATATTTTTAGTTTGATATTTTTTTAACAAAAAAAAAAAAAATGAAAACAGTGCCACTGCTTTTATTATGGTAATATTCAATCACGTGCATTAGTTTTCTTATCCATACCAACTCCTGATTATTAATTAATTTTATCTGGTAATTATTTGAAAACCTACCACTCAAGTATTTATTAGTTGGAGACAAACAGAGCAATTGCCGAGAAAATTAGTTGGTTTTGTGAACCCTGGTTAGAAAGTTTTTTAACCTTTGGTTTTAAATTAAATAATTGGAACAAGATCCTTTTTACTTTAAGTAAACTAGAAAGGATTTATTTCATCATTCAGATTATATTTTACAAATTTAATGAGATGGATCCTATTCCAAGATAACTAAACTTCTGTCATATTAATATTTATTATTTAATAATTAATCAATTTTATAACAGAAATAATTATTGAGATTTGAAAAACAAAAATTGTATAGAGAATAATACCTCTAAATTATAGATGTTTGATGCTATGAGCATTCACCTAGCCAAATATTATTTTGGGTGAAAATGTAATTGCATCCGATTAGTTAATTTAATCCAAAAATTCATAAGTTATTACGGTAATCATCAAATTCGGGGATCAATGTAGCACACCAAATGTAAATATATATTTTACTCCTGATAAGACGGAATATGATTCTCTCCATTTCAAATGAAGAGAATTAGACTATAAGTATTTTTAAAAATTAAATAACTAAAATAATAAAAAATAAATAAAAGAGAAAATTTGTTGAATGAAATGTGAATGTGGTAAGTTAAAGACCTAACTATGGTTAACATTAAGGCTGACCACGGTTAGTGTTTGAGTGGAATTATGGTTTGGGGGGTGTAATGACGACCGTTTGCGAGAGCGACAAGTTATCGTCAATTGCGGCGCCGGGATCAGAATTGTAAAGAAAGGCTAAAGAAAATTTGAGAGGGGAAAGGAAGAGAAAACGACCTTTGATTCTAGGCCTATTTAGATTCATCACGCAATTCTATGAGCTCAACTCCCCTGGTTACTTCTTCTTCTTTTTTTTCTTCTTTTTTTTTTTTTTTTTTTTTTCTTTTTTTATATATATATTTTTTATTATTCACTTTCCTGGTTACTTAACTTAACCATAGTTAATGTTAGCCCAAAAACAATCTACAAATTTTGCCAATGCAATTTCGGTTTAATCCGCTCTAATTATACATTTCTGGTATATGTGACAATTATCAATCATCAAGATTTTCTTCAGTTGAAAGGAACTAGAGAGAAGTCGGTCATTTATATTAAAAAATTTTTTTGTAATTTTACAAAAATGCCTTTGAATATAAATGACCGGCTCCTTTTTAGTTTCTCTCAACTGGAGAAGATTCTAATCCTATTATTAAACGGTCATTTTAGTTTCAAAAAGTATTAAATGAGTATTTCAATTAACGACCGTTGTTATTCGTTATAATTTTTGAAAAGTCATTTGATAATGACCATGGCCACAAGTACCAAAGAGCAGTTTAGGGTTTAAACTGCTCTAATTATAGAGGCTGTTTGGTGAATTGCTTAACGCCGTCTTTGGGGTGCTCATAGCCCCATTCAGTGAACTGATAAAGTCATGCATGCGTGTACATTAGTTTAATTAGTTTGGTTCTTTTGCACAAAAAAAATACCTGTCTTGGAATATGGTTTAGACAAGACAAAAGATTGAATAAAAAAAAAAAAAAAAAAAAAAAGAAGATAAGACAAAAGAAATACAGAAAATGGAATAAAATTACCTTTTATTATATAGTTTTAATCTTAATGATTCCTTAAACAATAAAATAAAAGATTAGTAAACTTGTGTTTGTACTATATACAAAACCTATGGACCGACCAAATGCATCTTGTTCAAATTATGTTTTGTGACCTTCATTTTTCTTTGGCCAAAAATAAAATTAGTTATATAAATTGTTTTTTTTATAAGAAAAATATTTTAATATTAAAAAACAAGAAAGAATGCATTGGAGTTGGTCTTTTTTTTATTGTCAATCTAAACTATATCTATTAGGTTGGAGAAACAAAGTAAAGATAGAATTCAATAAAATGTGGGATTTTATTTAAAAATAAAATAAAATTATATTAAAAACAAACTAATATTGGATTGTCAACATCACTAGTGATTTTGTGAGAATCATCAAATTGGTAATATATTAAAGCATTTATTCCTTTTTTATCTTTGCAACTAATAGTGCTGAGATCTCATTACCGCCGAGGGAGGAGACCTCAATGGTGATCGTCCACGACAATCTTATCTTTGAAGCGAAGAAAACAAAAGGAGTTATTCGAATCGAAAACTTGTTTCAAAATTTAAAGATCGGATGAGATTGTTAGATCAATATTATTATATTGATTGACTTATTGTGTTTTAAATAACTTAATATATTAATTTTTTTAAAAAAAAAAAAAAAAAAGTTATTTAAGTGTGAATAAAAATATTACTCTTTATTTTTATTTCCTATTTTTGGGTCAGATTTGGGATGAGAAAAAAAAAAAATATATATATATATATATATATATATATATATATATATATATATATATATATATATATATATATATATATATTGGGACTTGGGTGATAGTAGGGGATAGGGGTTAGGTTAACCATGGTTAGCTACTTTAAGTCAAAACGTTGAGAAAATGAAAAGAATGTGGAAGCAAGCGTGGCTCCAAAGTTGCGTAAGAGGGAAGCTAAGGGATCAATTTGCTTCGATGTGGGACCTACACAAATTTAAAAAAAAAAAAAAAAAAGTGCCACGTGGGCCCTACTTTGCGGCGTTCACACGTCGTTTCCTACGTGGACATCACTTAGAAGCCAAGAATAGCGTCCCACCTACGGTCTACTCTGATGGTTGCCATATGACCTGTCGATGACAAAGCTAACTTGACTAGGGTTAGACTCTTCTCTTCAGTCTATCACTTAATTTACCACTTAATTTGCAATTTATTTTAATTTAATTACAGTATCTTAATCATTAGAGATGCAGTCTAATGATAAATAAGACTGTTATGAAACATCATTCTGCGTGGAAGATTAAATGGCCACCTCTCTTTAAGTATGTCAGTCTCTTTCTCCTTTTTATTTCAAGATTAATTATGATATAGATATTAAAGATGCTTTTTCTGCACAAGCTGCAATGTGTAGAGATTCTACTAGCTTTATTATAAAAAGTATTTTTTTTTTTTTTAATTTTCCTTGTTATGCAATTTGTGAGGCCGTTGTAACTCTATTGGCTACTCGTTTGGCTATCTCAACAGGCTTATCTTCTTTTATCTTATAAGGTGATTTGTTTCTAGTTACTCTGGCGCTTCAACTGCCTGTCATTATTCAAGATTGGAGAATTGCATTCACTATATCTATTATACATTCCATCCTCCCATCAACAATTAGCTGGAAGGCTAGTTAAGTTAACCGAAGTGCAAACTTTTGTGCCCACAATGTGACAAATTGGGCCACAACTAGAATTCATTCTGGCTATATTTCCATCATTTCCCTTTTGTCTGATTCTTTTCCTCCATGTATTGGAAAAGATTCTCCCTCCTCTTTCTATGTTCCCTAGCTTTGTTTTAAATTTCTTCTCATTGTACTTTCGATAATAATAATAATAACAAAAAAATACCTTGCATAAGATTAAAAAAAAAAAAAAACACTTCGTCTATTCTGATTTTTTTTTTTTTTTAATTTTTTTTCCTTTCCATTTTTTTATACAAGATATTTTTGTCATTTTGAAGACAAAATGGTGACATCAACCAAATTGAAATATTTGGGGGCATTGCAAATTGGGTGATAACTTGAAGGAAATATGTGTAGTTCCCTTCCCCACCTTTACCTGTAACTCTGTAAGGTAAATATTATATGAAAAAAGAGTAATATTATTTAGTAGACGGTTAATTATATAATTATCATACAACTTGATGATTTGACAATGAAAATCAACATTTGGATCAACACTTCTAAAAATAAAAAATCAATAGCTAATTTTCACAACTACGCTATCTCAATTATATGGCAGACATATATAGCTGATTTATGTGGTTGTTTATATGGTAGTTATTACGTTAATTTACTAAATCTTTTACTAATAGATATATATCAAGATGATATGAAGCTTATCCATTGGAGATGATCAAAACAATTAATAAAAAGAAATTTTACGCGTACCAATGAATAACTTCCACATCATTTTGTTGAGAAATAGAATCCGTGTTAATTAGTTTTGAACCTTTCCTTGTGATAGTTTTATTGTATATTCCCTAAAATCCCTATTATTGTAGGAGTCGCCTAGTTTTTCTAAGAAGGATCATCAATTTACAATATTAATTCATACTTAATTGTCCAAATCACCAACAAAATTACCCAACAAAATACACATTAATAAGTAATTAACATTTGAGTTGACAGCAGCAGAAGAAAAAACAGAGCATTCATGTTCTACAGTCCACTCCTAGTGCGTGACAAAAAAACACATGCAAGCACGAAAGAGATTGGCCGAACATGCATGGCTCCAGGCCAAATGCAGAAAAAAAAACATCACATATTATTATAGCCTTGAATCTTGATAGACGTGAAAATCAGTTTGAGATGACAAGGTAACATGTTATACCCTGCTCCATCCTCATACAATGAAGCTAGCTCTTGTTCTTGTTTGTTTTCCACACTACTGTTCTAGCTTCACGTTGTTTCTCCTCGATCGGCTTCCTGCAGGCTCCTGCTGTGTAATCAAGCTGGGGAACACATGACACGTATTATGTAACGCATCACATGTCATCATATGCATGCATGGAGTGTTATTGAGGACACACCCACATGGCTTCCTCATGTGATTATCTTGGAGTTTACCAAATTAATCACGTGCATTCAGATTCCAACGCCTGTCCTTCTCTAATTAACAATCTCTCTCTTTTCTATTTTCACTTCCTTTAAGGAGGAAGGGTGTTTGAATTTGATAGGATTGTAATCCGCACTCTAATAGGTTAACCATTCACCTTAGTTTGGTTTCTCCTAATTGTCGACCTAAGCTTCAACTTCAAGTATATATTTATATTATATTACTCCCCATTAACTATAGAGATAAGGTGGAAACTTTAGGTCACCAAGCTTAGTGATGCATGTAGTTTCATCCTAATCCCCAAGTGTCCTCATCTAACTTTTTTTTTTTTTTTTTTTTTTTTTTTAAATATATATACTATTACGTCAGAAGAAGGGAATATAATATTATTGAATTTGAATAGCACCCATCCGCCTTAATCTGATCTCAACCCCATTTTCTGACCACCAATAAAAACCTCATCAAAAAATAATATAATGCATCAGTTATCCAATTAAGTAGTTGACCTTCATGCTTGTCAACTCTAAGCACCACATAAAATGGCTGGAGTGGAGTCGTTGAGCAAGCAATAATGATGAATATTCTCAATTAAACTATTTGATTTCAAAATTGTGCAAATTATTATCTATATTTCTCTTAGAAAATTAAATTAAAAAATAAAAACAATTGGTACATGGCAGATGGGAGATAACATTTAAAATTAGATAAGAATTTAGTCGTTTTCATTGGGGGGGAGGGGGGGAGAATATATATATTTTTAGAGAGTGAAGGCAATTATCAGAACTCATAGTGACATAACTGGGTTGGCCAATGGCGGTCATAGTGGGTTTAGAATCTGATGTTTATGGTGGAGAAAAAGTCTACTTTTGTTGTTAAAATATCAAATGCAAAAGGACAAACAAGAATAACAACTTGCCAAGGTTTTTTTTTTACTTGCTCTAAAGCCAAACCCTCAAACAAAATTTAAAAGCAAAGCTATCACACTGCTATATGTTTTTCGCAATTCTGTTTAAGAACGCGTGTTCGGCCCAAAAAATTGCAGTTTTGTAATAAACTTTTAAGTAAAATTTGACTTGCAAATGAATGATGCCCAAAAGCTTGTATATACATATGATTAAAATTGTACTTAATCAATTATTATGACGTTCACGGTGACCCATTCTAACGACATTGACCTATTGGTAGCCTTTTACCTTTTAGTGACTTTACTTATCTATTAGTATTTAATAACTTAACATTATACTTGTACAATTTTAAAAAAATTCAAAAATTCAAGCATGGATATTTTTGTAAATTCCAACCAACATCTAAATCCTTATAATTTTTTTTTTCTTTTTTCCTAAAAAAAATAGAACATGTATTTTAAAAATTTTGACAAGATTTAACGAAAAATTCTTACGGAATATTGAGAAAAAAAAAAAAAAACGAAAGATTGATACCCTAAATTAACACTTTTTAAAATTTAAATACTTAATTACAAAAGTGATGAAAAATTATAAATTATAAGTGAAATTTTCGCAAATATTAAGACATCTTAATCTAGCCTATAAGTTACCAATTGTAACAAACTTTAGGTAGAATTCACTTTTAAGAATTGGCTTGAAAGAAAACGGTGCCAAAAGTTTATACACACATGAATAAAATTACACTTAACCAATGTTGGACACTTGGAATGGGAACACATTTTTTGCTTTTTCTAGGAATTACTTGAGATCAAATGTGTATCGAGGATTATTGGCCAAGGAGGCCCGAATAGATCTGTAAGGAATTGGAACTTATCATCCTAAGATGGCAAAAACTTCAAAAGTTAAGCTGTGTCAGTCAGAGAATAATGCTACATATTACCCTTGTGTTATTCTTTTGTCGCTCCAAAATTAATGTAGCTCTTAAAATCACTATTGAATTTATGATAGATCACTATTTAATTTTGATCCAATGGTAATTTTAAGAGCCATGTCAATTTTGAAGGAACAAAATGAAAACAAAAGGACGATATATAGCATTACTCATCGGTCAAGAATTTGTTTTTCTTGGTCGGGCTCACCCGCTTTCAATCACAAAGTGATCTGCCCATTAAAGCCCATATGCCCCTCACGCAAGTGAAATAAGCAAGGCCGTATGTCGAAGGATTCACTCATTCACCTACAACTATTGACCAAGAGAAGTGCGGCCTTCTCACCAAGACATGGCCACACAGATTAATAGATTCATACGGAACTCCCAACTCTGGTACTAGTAAATATGGAAATCGTTCAACATCAACCTTAACACTAAGGGAAAAGGACAATCAGGGTAGTGAGAACTTTTGTACACCAATCTGATAGAGTTTCCAGACTAAGGCCTCCCAGAAAAGTTCCAATGGCAACCCCAAGGGTTGGCTCAAGTGGTAAAAGCTTTGGTCTTTGTGGTAGTTCCAAGAGGTCTAAAGTTTGAATCCCCTTGAGTGTAAATAATTCTTTGGAGTCAGCCCGCCATCGAAACCGGAGTATTACTTGATCTGGGTGGAAGAGAAACTTTATATGAGTCCGAAGTTTACCTGACAAGGGTGAGTGCACGAAGTGACATTGCCTTGAAAGGTTTCCTCGTCATCATAATAAAAAGAAAAGTTCCAATGGCTTGTAATGGTGAGAACTGTCCACTAAGAGGACTAAAACCTAAGCTCTAAGAACCAAGAAAAAAAGTACTTCGGCAGAAAAATTAGATGTCAATAAAGGCAAACAGGGCCTTCCGATGGTTCACAACCTTAATCTTGATAAAGGTGGTGAAATAATCATTCAAAACAAGTGAAGATACTAAACCAGTTAAAGAGATAGCTAGCATTAACAAGCAAAATGGTTTGCAATAGTTGAAAAGCAAAAATTATCATTTTCTTAGGCAGGAAGGTGTTTGTTCTCGCATGATATTAACGAAAACAATATATAATGGGTATTTTACAGATTCTAAAACAGGGTAAGAACTAGGGGTTGTCTAAAAACCCAGAACTACACATGGGCACATGCATCTGCATGCTAACACACACAAACCACCAAATAAGTGTGAGTAGACATTCTTACAATCACCAGGACACTAATGTTTGTCTGAAGTCATTCCATTGATCATCTCCAGATCCGTCTTACAGTTCTCTCTCAAGTCTTTTAGCTTGACAAAGTTAGCTTGCTGTCAAGAAAAGTTAAAACATATTCAGCACATTTGAATTTGTAAAAGAAAAACAAAATTTTATGATTGGTGATCTTGAGACTTAGCCCAGTTATTAGGAGCCATTATGCTCGCACTGAAGCATTGGTCAAAGTACTGACTCACAATTACAGCAGTGACATGATAGGTGGTTTTGGTTTTAGTCAGGAGATAGGAAGTTAATAACATAATTCATATAAAAAGTGAGCCAGAGGAATGCAAGTCTCCATAATGATAAGTGGAGTTTGAAAAATATGTAAATCCTACTTGTAGAAAATGATTTCATATAGATTTGAACCTAAGCCATAGGAACAAAAGTTGCACTCACAAGTTGGTTGCTTTCACGAGCAAGGATATCCTCCATATGAATAAAGAGTGACCTCCAGTGACCCGTGAGATCAGATTCTGACTTTGATAATTTGTTGAAATTTCCTTGGTCCTGAACGTTAGTCTCCTTTCCCTTGCAACTTTGTTCAACCAAGAGGCTTGTTTCTTTCTGACTCTTCTTCAATACTAGGAACCAGAAAATAATTAAGCAATACCAATAAAGAATATCCAAATAAGAAAGAAAACAAAACAGAACATGTATTGATTCGAGATACAGAAGTATAACAGATGTTGCAAACAAACTTACCAGCTATTCGACCCCTTATATCCTGGTAATGGAGGTCCGACCAAATATAAGCAGCTGTATCAAATTATAAAAGAGGCATATTAATTTTAGACCAATATTTAGAATACAAAATTAAATTCTATAATCGCAATCAAACAAGCAAATGGCAGCCATTTTAATCAAGTCAGGAATGGGTTGCATTTCCCCAGTTGGGTGGTTACCTTTCAAGCAAAATGAACAAGAGCAGCCTTTGAGGAATTCAGCACCAGCATTTTGATTATCACAGCCATCACCCTTAAGTCCAGTGCATCTTTCCAGTTCATGGAACTTAGAACTCTGTGACTTAGGTAATCTTGACCACTCGACAGACCCGTAATTGCTCGAGGCCAATTTACCATCACCAATGTCATTTTCATCGTCCTTGCAAACACGCATGACTAATCCTTCATGTATGGTTTTGCTTTGTGTAACACCAGAAGTGAGTCTTCCTTCCTCATCTTGACACTTCCCTCCAACCTCACAACGATCCTTCTGGCAGGGCCCAGAGCACGTGGGCATCGAAACACTAGACATGCAACTATCCCCTTTTGCATCACCAACCTCCACAACACTTTGTTGTACTGTGTCACCTTTAACAAGTTGGACACTGTCGTCAAACAAAGTTGATGCCTCCTTACTTGCATCAGGTAAGTTCGCAACAACAGATGTAATATTCTCCCTTGAAGCACCAACATTACTGCGAGTAGAAGACAACTCCTTTTCACTACCATCTACTCCAAACTTGGTTTTACATTCCTCTTTGGCTAAATTCCCAAGTCCTAAACACACTTGCTTTGCAAACTGTGAATCCCCATCTTCACCAGCCACATTTTTGCCATACCCATCTGCAGATTTAAGCCCTAAATCACCCGAAAACTCCCTTTTCCGATTACTCACATCGGCTAGAGCCGGACGGGTTTTTCCAAACCCATCTGTAATATTATGTCCACTCGTCATGAAATTCACTTGCAGGCAACAGATCTCAAGCTCTGCACCTCAAAACCCCACTTCTCAGATTGACTCAAACCAACGAATTTCAAAACCCTTTGGTCCAAACACTCAAGAACCCCCAATTTACTACACAACATAAGCACAAAACCAGAAACACAGCATCACTATTCAAATTCAACAAAAAAATTCACAAACCCAGTAGCACAAAATTACATATCATATCATATTTACCCCTAGCAAAAACACAACTCAACACTAAAAAATAAAAAAATAAATGAATAAGACCGTGAAAATGTGTAAAAAGAACAGAAAAAAGAAAAAAGAAAGAGATAAAATTAAAGGGTAGAGAGATACACTGACCTTAAGGAGAAGGATGAGACTTGGGAAACCTTTGAAATGCTTGTTTGGGGCCTGAGAGCCAGAGAGGTGAAGTGAAATCAGAGAGAACGCGCGTTTATGTATTCTTAAACTCTTTTTTGTTTTCTGTCGAAGCGGGAACCATTTTCGGACCCGGGGCCGCGTTCCAAGTTTGAATGTGGATCTTTTGGCGAGAGCGCCTCCCCCCACGTGGAATTTGATTTTTTGTTTCTTTTCTTTTCTCTTTTCTAAGTGATAAATTGATATTTGATTTTAAAAAACAATAATTATATATGATAAAATATCTTAAAAATTATAGAGGATTTTGATTTTTTTATTATTATTATTATTGTGGAGTATATAATTGGTGTTTTAAATGTTTCACGGCTATTTTATTATCTCATTATGGAAATTAAATGTTGTATATAACCATTTAGTTGCCAAATTTAATTTTCTAATGGAATATCATTTATTATTTTGTCATGCATGTAAAGAGAGTAAAAAATAATTGAAATTATATTTGACAAAAAAACCTTTTACGTAATTATACGAGTAATTCTATAAAGATTAAGGAAGACCCATGTTATCCTTGAATCATTTTAAAATTAATGTGACTTTTAAAATCATCATTTAATCAAAATTTAATAGTAATTTATCACATATCTATTGGTGATTTTAAAAATTACATCAATTTTGTGAGGATATAAATCTTTCTTTTAGTATTACTATAATTATACTTGTCCTAAAATTATATACATATTCAAAAACCATTTATGCCATTCAACCCAAAACTGATTGTCTCAAAATAATATGCTCAACTCAACTGGGTCTCAAAACATTATTCCACTAAAAGCTCTAAGGATCGAGCTACCTAGCCTCTTTAGTTCACTCAACGTCTCGTCCACCTTCTTCTCAGGCCAATTCTATCAAAAATTTTAAAATATTGTTGTGTTTATTTTTTAAAAAAAAATTATAAATTTTTTGAAAGATTCATGTATGTATATTTTTACAAATTTCATTGAATTATTATCAACACCTAAATCTTAGTAATTTTTATTCTTTTTTTTTTTATATATATACAAAAAATTGGTATTTTGAGAATTTTGACAAGATTTAATAGAAAATTCTAACGGATTGTTGAAATTGAAAAAAAAAATTGAAAGATTGATACCCTAAATTGACATTTTTTAAAGTTTTGGTACATTTTTGCAAAAGTGACAAAAGATAAAGAGTTATAATTGAAGAGATTTGGCTTAAGTGGTTTTTTCAATAGTCAAGATCTAACTTCATTTTCTCTCTTTCTTACAAAATTCTTAAATTTTAGATCTTTACTATTGAAAAAATTACATCACTTATGCTGTAGTATTTTTATGGCACCTAAGCCTAATCCTAAGTGAAATTATGCCTTATTTAATTGAAAACCTCCATTTACTCTGGGATTGTGGGAGATTTGACTAGTGTTATCAACTAATTCCTCTTCCAACAAGCATTAAGCTTCCTTATATATCTTACATTTTTTGGAATAAAATAAAGCCATCTAGAGAAACAAAGTTGATATAAATAAAAAGTTAATTTTTTATTGTTTTAAAATAATCCAAAGATGGATCCGGCTACTATGCGGTAGAAAAAAGTACCGCATATCTGCGGTACTTATTTCCACGGCTGGGATTCACATAAAAACTACCGTGACTTTTCCGTTAGTTAATCTTACTTTAGTTTTTTGGGATAAACACCTTTTTAGTCCCTGAGTTTTGGCAATTTTATTTTTTAGTCCCTGAGTTTCAATTCGCATCACAGATGATACCTAAATTTTTGGAAATGACCAAATAAGTACCTCGGTTAACTTCTCCGTCCAAAACTAACGGCTCGCCACGTCACTGACACTTAGCACCACTAGAATGTCGACATCTGTCCAGTGAAACACGTCAGCATCCACTTAATTTCCAAATCACCCAAACACCTCCACATCACACACCCACGTCATTTCTTCATTTTGGGGGGAAAACTATTTTTTGCAATTTAAGAAACTCAAAACTGAAACTCAAATATTTGAAACAAAAAAACTTAAATCATTTCATCGTTAATCTGAGAAAGAAATCAAAATCCCTAAAATTAACTTGTGAAGTGAAGAAGTGAAGAACCCTAATCCCTAAAATCCCCCTCGGCCGACTCTCTCTCAACCGGCCGACTCCCTCCCGGACTCCCGGACTGTCGCTCGATTTCTCTTCCGTCGACTCCACAGAACCGGCCGACTCCCTCCCGGACATCGAAGAAAGGGGATTTCACCTAACCTCGGCCGGACGTCGAAGGAAGTGGATTTCGCTCGCTCATCAAGTCGGCACATTCCGAGGTATTTTGCCCATTTTTGTGTTTTTAGAAGTTTGTTTCATCCTATATATATATGGATTGTGTATTGTGCTTGTCGATTGAATCTTTGTTTTGGTTTTTGGAACAAATGCTTGTCGGTTGTTGGGCAAAGTGATGAGGTTATAAAAACCGAAACTTTCGGTTGTTGTGGGTGTATCCCGAGTTGGGTAAGGCCTGACCATCGTCACATGCCTGACCATCGTCACATGTTTTTGTCTTTTGTTGGGTAAAGAAAACCAACAACCAGTTTGGTTGGGTTGTTGTCCAGCACATTGCATTATTGAATGTATGACTTTATTGCATATCTGTCTTTATCTGTTGTGTTTGTGGTTGCACATGTTGGCCAAGAGGGTCCCAACTGTGCAAAAGGGAACAATAAAGTACAAAAAGCACTATACATCCTGTCTAAGAAGCATCTGCAATGTGAAAATTATTGATTGACGCATACAACTCCAATGGTGTTGTTCACAAGGTTATCAATATTTTCTGCTTTAGCTTTATAAAGCATCTGCTTGACAACCAAGCCTCCCATGCTGCAGACAAGAGAAAGTCAATCTATTAAAAATAGATATGCACACGAACACACACCAAATATATAGTCATGCTGTGAACAAACAGAAGCAAAATTTAAATTCATATTCACTCTAGAAGTCATATAACTTTTACCAATTACAGGACTAATTCATTTTTTTCAATTCTTCACCAATTAACAGACAGACTTATTTTTTCAAAACAAAAACAATGACTAACACTTAGGATGATTTACATTTATTAACTAAACCAGACCCACTAACATAAAGTTCCTATTGTTCGGGACAGAAATCATTAATAAACTTGAGGATGAAGGTTGAATGACTATGCCTATCTGAAGGCAAGATCATTTTTTGAAAAACATCCCAAAAATGTGTCATGTTACTTACTACATCAAAAAAAATAAAAAATAAAAGAGAGGAAAACAAAAGAGACTTTCTAAGAAGCC